>NW_028270169.1:70530151-70830151 GCF_037043375.1 Chiloscyllium plagiosum | reverse complement strand
AAGTTTGGAACTGGGGTGAGGTGGGGGAAGGGGAAATGTGGAAAATGTTCAAGTCCACATTGATGCCCTGTGGTTGAAGTGTTCAGAGGCGGAAGATGAGGCATTCTTCCTCCAGGCTTCTGGTGGTGAGGGAGCGGCAGTGAAGAAGGCGCAGGACCTCCAGGTCCTCGGCAGAGTGGGAGGGGGAGGTGAAATGTTAGGCCACAGGGCGGTGTGGTTGATCGGTGCTGGTGTCCCAGAGATGTTCCCTAAAGTGTTCTGCTATGAGACGTCCAGACTCCCCAATGTAGAGGAGACCGCATGTCGAAGGCTCCTTTAGTGCCTTAGATGGAGGCGAGGGAGGAGGTGTGGACGCAACTTTGGCAATTACTGCAGGGGCAGGGGAATGTGCCAGGATGGGAGAGTGGGTTGTAGTGGAGCGTGGACCTGACCAGGTAGCCACGGAGGGAACGGTCTTTGCAGAAGTCGGAAAGGGGTGGGGAGGGAAATATATCCCTGGTGGTGGGGTTCGTTGGGAGGTGGCGGAAATGTCGGTGGATAATTTGGTTTATGCGAAGGTTGCTAGGGTGACAGGTGAGCACCAGGGGCGTTCTGTCCTTGTAACGGTTGGAAGGGTGGGGTCAGTGGGCGGAGGTGCGGGATGTGGACGTGGTGCGTTGGAGGGCACCTTTAACCACGTGGGTAGGGAAATTGCGGTCTCTAAAGAAGAAGGCTATCTGGTGCGTTCTGTGGCAGAACTGGTCCTCCTGGGAGTAGATACGGCAGAGGCGGAGGAATTGGGAATACGGGATGGCATTTTTGCAAGAGGAAGGGTGGGAAGAGGTGTAATCCAGGTAGCTGTGGGAGTCAGTGGGTTTGTAAAAACTGTCAGTGTCAAGTCGGTCCACGAAGGGAAGGGAGGTGTCAGAGATGGTCCAGGTAAATTTAAGGTCAGGGTGGAATGTGTTGGTGAAGTTGATGAATTGCTCAACCTCCTCGCAGGAGCACGAGTTGGCACCAATGCAGTCATCAATGTCGCGGAGGAAGAGGTGCATATATATATTACATTGACTCTGAACATACAAATGTTTACAACTCGATTCGATTTCAGTCATTTTACTCCTGCCACAGAATGCCTTTGTCTTTCTTCATCCAAGTCTCCACAACATGTCAAAACTTACTTTTTCTCGCCCTGTCACCTGTATAATTTCAAATTGAATGACAGCAATAATAAGCTCAGTTGAAACAGGCTGGTATTCTTCTCCCTAAACTTCTCCAAAAGCTTTAAGGTGTCACGATCAGTGATAAAGATTTGTCTCAGGTATGTTATTCGCAATTTAAATTCTGAAATGTTGTAATGCCAACACCAAGCTCAAGGCCTCCTTCCTCACTGTGGAATAAATCTGTTGATGTTTCCACTGGACACTCTGACCACACGTTACATAATGGAGCACTTCTCAGCTCTCCAATCTTCCCTCTGACTGACATATCTCCTCATGTCTCAGCGTAAAAGAGTTACATCCTTCTGTACCTCTTAATGCTGTAATCTGTTTACCTGCTACTCCTGGCCTATGCCAGTAAACCTTACTCTCACAGGGATATGTTTTAAGAAGGTCTCGTACATTCTTCTCAATCCCTCACAGAAACCAAACTTTGATTTCTGAACTCAATCATCATCATCAGCCATTTCAGCTTCTAATCTTGCCGTTTTAACAGTCTGCTCTTCCACACGAGTTCTCACGACTGCAGGAAGTGAATTGTTGAACTTCTCCAAAATAAGAATCTCTCTGAGAGTGTCACAAATTTCCTCTGTTTTTAATACCCTTACCCACCTTTCAAATTTACTTTGTTAGATTCTTTCAAACTCAATGTGCGTTTAACCACGGACGCGATTTTAGATTCCTGAACACTGTCTTTCGGCTTCTGGCACAAGCTCATGTACACTTCAGATGGCTTTCTTCACCTCATCCTACTCCCCAGACACCGCCTCCGATAGAGATGTAAATGCCAATCAGCTTTGTTTGAATCAACATGTTCACTGGGCACTGCATTTGTTTAGCCACTTTCTCAAGTGAAATTAAAAAGGCTCCCCCATCATTCTCATCAAATTTAGATAATGTCTGGATGTATTTAAACATAACCCCATCAAGCCTTTGGCTACTATAGGGTTGCTCATCCTCACTATCCTCCTCATCCAGCCTACCGTCTACCTTCATCACCACCTTCTATGTCAACTTTCCTCTCTAATTACTAACCTTTGAAGTTAAATCTCTCTGCTTTTCTTCTTTCTTAATCTCTCTTTCTTCTTCATTTCCTGTTCTTTAATTTCTACTTTTCAACATAATTCAAACTGTTTCAATTCCTTCTCATGTTCACGGTGCCTCATTTGAAATTGAATTCTCGCCATTTCCAAAGACTCTGATGGCGCTTCCACCAAATGTAATTGCTGAGCTATAGCTGTAATTATCTCTCATTTTCTCACAAACAAACGCAACCCCAACTCCAGCTTGTCTGCCAATTCCTACAGCTTTGCCTTCATTACCTTTTGTAAAACACCCAACTTCACTTCTTCCACACCCAGAGAACTCTCAGTGACTGAAAGAATCTTTATACACAAAATACTGTTTAAACCAACTGAATTCAACATCGGGCACAAGAGACACTAACAGCTACCATCCGCGACCTTTGAACGCAATAGCTTCCTGGTGCGTGCTCTCCAGTGTCTGCATGAGCTTATTCTGGATTCGCTGGTTTCCTCCCACAATCCAAAGGTGTGCATGACAGGTGAATTAGCCATGCTAAATTGTTTGTAGTTTTCAGGGATGTGTGGGTTCGGAGTCTTTGTCGGGGTAAATGTGTAACAACAGGGTCGAGGAATGTGTCTTGGTAGGTTACTCCTCGGAGGGTCGGTGTGGACTTGTTGGGTCGAATGGCCTGTTGGCACACTGTAGGGATTGTAATTCTAAACCCAATTTGGTGTTACCGATTTAGAACCAAACAAGAGACCCCAGTTTGCTATAGACCAACCAGACTGCCTCAAACTATTTTAAGCAGGTAGCTTGGATACGAACCTTTTCGTATTTTAAAGGTAGATGTGAAGTGGGTGTTCCAGATGTGATGCTACTCGTCACACCACTCACCATTAATTAAACCACAATATATTTAAACATTCTAATGATAAGCCATACAAAATGAAGAGGATTTTTAGAATAACTTAACTATTGGAAACATTAACCAAATAATGGATACAGTACCTTCTACAAATGAACTGTTCCAATATACTAACATCACCTAAACACACTCCATGTTAAAGAGGAGCATTCAGACATTCAGTTCTCCAATCCAGGAGTAAACAACATCAAGTGAAGCTTCAGAGAGAATAGCAGATAGGGATAATTTACTAAAACTTCCAACCCTTCTGGGACACAACCACCTGGTGACTTACAGCCGTAAGGAAAAAAACTAGAAAGCCTGGTCTATGCGAGCTGGCCATTGTTACTACTATTTATTAAAAACCCTAAAAGTCTCGTAAGTTATTTACTTGAGCCATTTCAGTAGGCAGTTTGGCCTTTAAGACATCTTGTTAAAAAAAGAGAAAATAACCTTTTATTTTTAAAGAAAATGACAGCATTGTCACACAATTTAGATGCCTGGTCCTTTACTCAATGGGCTTCCCTGAGTTACTGATCGCAAGGTCACCTGAGTGGGGCAAACACAGGTACAGTCCAAGTTACAAGGATGAGTCTCATAACTTCAGAAACATGCCTGTCCATGGCCATCACATGTGACATACCGGGAAGTGAACAACAGCCTGACACACACCATTTCATTGTTTCTGAGCTACACAATGCCAGCACTCGAAACATTAGGGAGACAAAACCCAAGGCCAGGGAAAGACACAGAGGGGCTGAGAGATTCACATTAAAGACAGAAACAGGCAGTTAATTAACTGGGAGGAGGTTGTGGAAATATGGGGAAAAAAGACAGAGCAGTGGGACTGACTGGAGAATGTAAGATATTCGAGAGTAAAATTACAAGAATGAGAACTTTGAATAAAGGCATTGTCAGATCAGCTGAAATGGTTTATTACATCAAATTCTCAATCTGCTTCACACAACACCACAGACAACATGAACCGGGGCAAGATGACAGCCCTGCATGGAGAGCTGTGCAGAACATGCGAGTGTGTTGCTCAGTAAACTGCACTATCTGCCCAGCATGGAGAGTACTGCAAACTTTACGATCATATGCTAACTATACTCGCATCAGATTACTGCCTACAATGGGAAGGTTTGCTCTGTGTGTGTGTGTGTTCATCAGAAACTGAGAGAGAGTGTGTGTGCGTGCGCGATTGGCGTGGTTGAATGCGAAAGGAACACACGTGAAGGAAACTATTTTACATACGAACAACTGGCAGGCTTTTGGATAATCGACAGAGAGAGAACGAGGGAAGTTTCATGGACAGATGAGGGAAAGTGTTTGAGAATGTTAAAATAAAGGCATTGCCATACACAATAGCAATATACTCGGCGTGCACATGAATGACAGATTGATGGGAGTTTGGTGTGAGTTCGAATCAGATTTGCTTCGGCAGGTTTGAAGCCGGGAGCGTCAGCAGCAGATTATTATCATCATTAAGACTGTATTTTATAACTCAAGGTTCAAACAGGAGATGGAATAAGTCAGTGAGATGCATTGTGGAGTGATAAATATTTCAAGTTAGAAATGGTCAGGGCATGGTGTCAGGAATCAGCTCATGGTCAAAGGGATCACCCACACATTTATGACTCGTCTGTTTCAGCCGCAGATATTGGCCAGGGATGGGATGAAAACACTGGAAAAAAGTGGAGTTTGTAACCAGAACAGTAGACAGTGACCTCCATGCTCTTAATATTTAAATAACAAAGGCAAATATACAATACATTGCGGTTCTCCGCTGAAACTGAGGAGGTCAACATAGAGACCCATGAGTAACACTGCCAAAGCAGAGGGAGGCAGTAATTGAACACCTTCATTGATGTAGCTAGTAGTGGTCTGTAGAGTTTCAACATGAACAATAATAGTGGCCAGAAGTGTAGAATATATGAAAGAACAGTAATACAGTCATAACAGGTTTGTAGAAAAAAACTGGACAGTGACACTTACCAGGAACACCAACGATAGCCAGGAAAGGATAATAAAAATATTGAATAATGCGAAGAGCAAAATAAATCTGGAATGACAAGGACAGCCAATAAAATGCAGAAAGATACCAAACATAATCGGATAAACTCCTGTCTATTGTTGGAACATTCCAGTCTAATGTTCCCAGATTCTGATCCATTTTTGTAACATTCCAGTCCAATATTGTCAGAGTCTGGTCCATGTTTGGAACATTCCAGTCTAATGTTCTAAGAGTCTGATCTCTCCTCCTCCTCTCCCTGGGTCTGCTGTTCCCTGGAGAAAGTGAGGTCTGCAGATGCTGGAGATCAAAGTTGAAACTTTATTGCTGGAACAGCACAGCAGGTCAGGCAGCATCCAGGGAACAGGAGATTCGACGTTTCGGGCACAGGCCCTTCTTCAGGAATCATTCCTGAAGAAGGGCCTGTGCCCGAAACGTCGAATCTCCTGTTCCCTGGATGCTGCCTGACCTGCTGTGCTGTTCCAGCAATAAAGTTTCTGCTGTTCCCTGTCAGTGCTGTCGGTGATGCTCCCTCTCATGTTATGGGATAACACATTGAAAGACGCCCATTTATCGTAAAAAGATGGAAATCCTCCACTGGGATAACTAGAATCCACGAAGACTGGTATTATTCACAGTCACTGAACAAATAGGATCAGTTAACCAGTTCCATACATCATTTTTCATATCATTATAAAAGGGAACAGTTACTGGGTTTGAATGGAATGGATAAGGGTTGCTGAGGGATGAACCATAAATCTTTCAATGTTTTAATCATTTTTTTTTCCTTGCATACGAGAGTATTAACAGGAAAGTGCAAGGCTCTATATATGTTCCACTCTGTTTATGAAAGGAAGCAGTTATAAAATAACAGATCGGCTACATAAAAAAAAAACGTCGAGTGGGCAAGTTTCTAGATACCTGAACACAAAGTATGATACTTATTATCTGGTGTGAGGCTACTCCTGCTTTTAATGCCGTGTTTCCAGAACCTTCCTTAATCTTGAGACAGAGCACTGAGACTGCTGCTCAGGAACAGGCCGAAGCAATTCTGTCCCTATGGGCCTCTTACAGAGGGATAAGAGAAGGCCATTCAATCCATATTAGCCTGTTGCTACTTGAAAAGGTGGAACGCTGGAACATTAGCACATTTTGCAAACAAAATCATTCAAAATAAAAGGAATTATCGCTGCAGCTGTATGAGGTGTTACTGAGAGGGCACCTGGAGTACATTGTGTTATTTGTGTTTCGGTAACTGAAAAGGGATGTACCTCCATCAGATACAGTTTAATGGCTGCTCATAATCCAAGGGTTGCTGTGTCATTTAATGTCTCGTGGCTGTTATAAAGGGACAGGAGGAGCCTATTCAACCTCTCGAGCCTGTTACAGAGGGGCAGGAAATATTTCCTTAACATTTCAAGTCTGTTACACATAAATATTAGTTTTATAATAGTTATGGAATAGGAAAGACCTGATGTAAACATTAAAGTTCTAACTTTGAATAAGGCCAATTTTGAAAGAGTTAAGCGAGCCCTCTGAAAGGCTGATTTCGATATGCTGTTCACAGGGAAAGGGATGGTTGGAAAATGCAAGGCCATAAAAACTTGGATCCAGAGAGTTCAGAGCCAACGTGTTCCTATTAGTGAGATGGGCAAGGCTGTGGGTGCAGGGATTGTTGGATGGCTAGATATATTGATGCTCTGGTCAAGGTAAGGAATGAGGCATATGTCAGGTAAACAGAGCTGAGATCAAGTGAAACCCCAGAGGAGTATAAGGGCAGCAAATGTATAGTCAATGGTGAAATCGGGCCAGATAAATGTGAACACGGGTTGGCTTTAGAAATATGGTTAACGAGGTATTGACAAATCTCTAAAAATCTGTTCGTGGGAAAAGATTAACTAGGGAGAAAATAGGGCACATTAAAGATCAGTAAGGCTACCTATGTGTGTGGAACCACAAGAGATGGGAAAGATATAAACAAGTATTTCTCCTCAGTATTTAATGTGGTGGAGGTTACAAGAGTGAGAAAATGAAGAAGTGTATGGTGATATCTTGAAAAGTATCTATATTACAAGGAGGTGTTGGACATTGGAAAACACATAAAGGTGAACAAATCCCTGGGACCGGATCAGTTGTATCCCAGAAGATTGTGGGAAGCTAGGAAAGAGATTGCTCAGACTTTTGCTGATATATCAGTATTATTGATTTCCACAGGTGAGGCATCAAAAGACTGGAGAGCTGCTAACATAGTGTCATCATTTCAGAAAGAAACGAAAAACCAGGTAACTATAGACTGGTGAGCCTGACGTCAATAGTGACTAAATAGTTGGAGGGGACTTTGGGGGAAAGGATGGAAATGCATTTGGAAAGACAAGGACTGAAGAGTGCTTTGTACATTGGACATCACGTCTCACTGACTCGGTGGAATTTTGTGACGAAGTGATGAAGATGATTGATGAAGGCAGGATAGTGGATGTTGTCTTTATGGAATTCAGTAAGAAAAGCAAAATGTTCTACATGGTAGACTGGTTAGCAAGGTCAGACTGCCTGGAATCCAGGGAGAGCTCGCCATTTAGATCCAAAATTTTCTTGAATATTGAAGATAGGGCGTGACAGTGGACATTTGTTCATTAAACTTGGAGACCTGTGACCAGTGGTGTGCCACAAAAGTCAATAGTGGGTCCACTGCCTCTTGTCACATATACAAATCATTTGCAATTGAGCACATGACGTACGGTCAGTAAGTTTGTAGATAATTCCAAATTTGGTGGTGCAGTCGACAGTGAAGAATGATATCTCAGAACAAAGTGGAAACTTGATTAGGTGAGCCGAGGGGTGACAGATGGAGTTAAATTTAGATAAATGTGAGGTGTTGCATTTTGGCAAGACAAATCATGGCAAGACATGTAGGTAGTGCCCTGTCGAAAGTTGCCAATCAAAGAGAACTCCATTGAAATTATAGAATCCCTACAGCGAGGAAACAGAATTTTCGGCCCATCAAGGCCTCACCGTCCCTCTAAACAGTATCCAACTGGACAAACCTCTACCCTATCCCTCTGAGCCTGCATTTCCCATGGCTAATCCACCTCGCCTACACATCCCAGGGTACTTGGGGCAATTTAGCATGGCCAATCTACACTTGCCTGTATATCTTTGTACTGTGGGAGGAAAACGTAGTACCCGGAGGAAACTCATGCAGACACTGGGAGAATGTGCAAACACCACACAGGCAGTCATTCAAGGATAGAATTAAACCCAGATCGCTGCGCTCTGAAGCAGCAATGCTAGTCTCTGAGCTGCTGTGTCACCTTGTGGTGCAGGTTCTCCGTTCCTTGAAAGTGCCGTCACAGGTAGACAGCGCAGTGAAGAAGGCACTTGGTGATCTTCCCTTTATTGGTACTTGCTTTGAGTCTATGCGTTTGCAAGACATGTTGCATCTGTACAGGACATTGGTTCGGCCACATTTGTAATATTGCTTTCAATTCTGGTCACCCTGCTGTCGGAAAGATGTTGTCAAACGTGAAAGCGTGCAGAAGAGATTTAAAAGAATGTTGCAGGTGTTGGATGGTTTGAGCTACAGGGAGAGTTTGAATAGGCTGAGGCTATTTTCAAGCGTTGAAGCTGAGGGGCCATCTTAAAGAGGTTTATAAAATCATGACGGGCATAGATAAGGTATGATTCGGAGGTGTTGGTGTTGGACTGGGGTGTACAAAGTTAAAAATCACACAACACCAGGTTATAGTCCAACAGGTTTAATTGGAAGCACACTAGCTTTCGGAGCGACACTCCTTCATCAGGTGATTGTCACGTCGCTCCAAAAGCTAGTGTGCTTCCGATTAAACCTGTTGGACTATAACCTGGTGTTGTGTGATTTTTAACATAGATAAGGTAAACAGTCAACGTCTTTTCCCCAGCATAGGCAAGTCGAAAATTACAGGACAAAGGTTTAAGGTGAGAGGAGAAAGTTTTATCAAGGGAAATGAGGTACAAAGATAGACTGCTGTGTGTATGGTTTGAGCACCCAAAAGAGGTGGCGGAGGCAGACACAATTACACCATTTAAAAGGCATTTGAATGGGTACGTGCATGCGAAGTGTTTAGAGGGATATGGGCCAGGTGCTGTCAAGGGAGACAAGATAAATTTAGGATATTTGGTCAGAATGGACGGCTGGATCAAGGGTCTTTTTCCGTGCTGTACATCACTGAAACTCTGTTGACTCTTGAGTGTATAACACAGGAACAGGAAAAGGCTACTCTGGTTCTGAATTCTGTCAGTCAGCTTGTTTGCTCAATTACTGAGAGTCAAATACAAAAATACATCATTCAGATTTTGATGGTGTTGTACAGAAACAAGAGAAAGGCTTTTAGTCAAGAGAAGCTGTAAGGAATGTGAAGAGGCCATTCAGTCCCTCAACTCCATTCTACAGAAGCAGCAGGTGAGCACAGAGCGATTGGAGCTTGTTAGTCGGTAGCAAGAGGAAGACATCTACTTTCACAAACTTGGGATCAGGAGGCAGCACTCAATTGCTCAAGACTGGGACACAGGAAAAGGAGAGAGTCTCTCAACTGCTCGAGACTGGGACACAGGAAAAGTAGGGAGTCATTCAACTGCTCGAGACTTGGATAGAGGAACAGTAGGGAGTCACTCAATTGCTCAAGACTCGGACACAGGGACAGGACGCAGTTACTCAACTGCTCGAGACTGGGACACAGGAACAGGAGGGAGTCATTCAACTGCTCGAGTCTGAGAAACAGGAACAGAAGGCAGTCACTCAACTGCTCGAGTCTGAGAAACAGGAACAGGAGGGAGTCATTCAACTGCTCGAGACTGGGTCACAGGAACAGGAGGCAGTCACTCAACTGCTCGAAACTCGGGCACAGGGAAATCTGGAGGCTAGTGAGGCCCGAGGATCCTGTTCCGCAGGAACAGGAGGAGGGGACTCACTCTCCACCAGCATGGGACACTGGGAGAGAAGGGGAGTTTGCCTGTTACAAACAGAAATAGATGAATAAGTTACATTCGTGGTCCACACAATCCTGCCCCACCATTCACTCAGACCACGGCTGATCTGATTGTGATTTCCTCATGCCATTTTATGGAGACTGCCGTCTCTGCAGCCTCTGCTCCATTTTTGGTTATGTTACAGACCCAGATGCTGTAACAACAGTCACCATCATTCATCCAGAGGGTCGGGTCTAACCGGATGAGTCTGGATTTGAAGGGTGCAATCACAAGAATGAAAACACAAAATAAAGGCTTTGCCAGATGTTTCGTTCTCTCACATTCGTAATCCAACTCACATAACCAGCCCATCCATTACATATTCAGGATGGAGCACTGTTTAAATCCGGTCCAGAGTGGTTCTCTGTGCAGCCCACACCAATGTTTGATCTACAATCCTGGGCTAAATGTCCAGCGTAGTGAGCTTTGCAGACCTCACTGGTTCATTCATATATAACCCCAGGCTTTTGCATTGTTCGGTAACACTGTGTTAGATCACTGCCCAGTGTGGGGAAACTAGCAGCCGATGCTGGCAGTGACAGGATGTGCAGCTCCTATCCATTTACAGCTCTATGTCTCCACTGTGCCTTGACAAGGGGCTCTGTGGGTGTGAAAATCATTGCAAAGGAGAGATTAGATTAGATTAGATTACTTACAGTGTGGAAACAGGCCCTTCGGCCCAACAAGTCCACACCGACCCGCCGAAGCGCAACCCACCCATACCCCGACATTTACCCCTTTAACCTAACACTATGGGCAATTTAGCATGGCCAATTCACCTGACCCGCACATTTTTGGATTGTGGGAGGAAACCGGAGCACCCGGAGGAAACCCACGCAGACACGGGGAGAACGTGCAAACTCCACACAGTCAGTCACCTGAGGCGGGAATTGAACCCGGGTCTCTGACGCTGTGAGGCAGCAGTGCTGCCTCTGACGCTGTGAGGCAGATGTAAATGGAAACAGTTTAAATACCAATGGTTCCGATTCAGGGGCATACCACTCCAGTATTTAAAGATGAAATAACTGAGATAATGTCCAGTGAGGTTTTGTGGATGGTGAAAAAAGGTAAGAGGGAGGTGGTAATGTTACAGTGGTTGCGCTATAAGCCTCCAAATAATCAATGCGAATTGGAGGAACAAATATGCAGGGAGACTGGGGAGACTTGCAGGAACAATAGGATTGTCATAATAGGTGATTTTAATTATACTAACATGGACTGGAACGTCCAGAGTGTTTAGGACTTAGATGGAATGAAATTTGTTAAGTGTGTTCAGGAAAGTTTCCATAAGCAGCATATGGAGGGTCCTACTCGGGAAGGGACAAACTCGACCTACTGTTGGGGCATAGGGCAGGATAGGCGACAGAGGTAATGTGGGGGAGCATTTTGGAGCTGTATTATTTTTAAAATAGTTATGGGAGTGACAAAATTGGTCCACAGATTCAAGTTCTAAATTGGGGCGAGGCCAATTTGTTGGAATTAGACAGGGACTTGCAAAGATTGATTGGAGTCGCTTGTTTCCAGGCAAAAAGATCTCTGGTAAGTGGGAGTTCTTTAAAATTCAAGGTCTATATGTGCCTGTGAGGGTGAAGGGAAAGTGAGGCAGGAAGAGAGAACCCTGTATTACAAGAGATAATTAGGCTCTGACCAGCAAAAAAGGAGGCGTGGCTCAGGTTCAGGCAGCTGGAATCAATGGAATCGCTGGAGAGACACAAGGGATACAGAAGTTTACTGAAGAAGGAAATCAGGAGGGGGAAAAGGGGGTATGATATAGCCTTGGCTGAGAACATTACAGTGGATCCAAAGATGTGCTTTCAGTATAGTAAAGAAAAAGAACGACTAGAGAGAAAGTAGGACGCCTTAAAATCCAAAGTGGGCATTCATGTGTAAAACCACAAGAGATGGGCGAGGTCCTCAAATTCCCCTCTGTATTTACCATGAAGAAAGACATGAAGATCTGTGACCTTTTGGAGGGGTTAGTTGTCATATCATGGTACCGTTCATATCAGAGTGGAGGTGCCGTTGGGCATAATAGAATGCATAAAGTCAGATAAATCTCTTGGTCCTGACCAGATATATCCAAGAGCACTGCAAGAGACGAGAGAAGACAGGTCAGGGGCCAAGGTCCCGGAAGACTGGGCGGTAACAAATGTGCCCTTATTCAAGAAGGGCTGCAAAGAAAAACCTGGGAAATATAGACCAGAAAGCTTCACAACTGTTTTCGTTAAACCACTTGAGAAGATTCTGAGAGATAAGATATGCATGCATTTGGAAAGACAGAGTTTGACTTGAACAGTCAGCATAGCTATATGCATGGCAGATCATGCCTTACAAATTTTGTTCGAATTTTTTGAGGAAGTGACCAGGAAGGTTGACGAGGGCAGGGTGGTGGACATATTCTATATGGATTTCAGTGAAGTCTTTGATAAGGTTCCACATGTAGGCTGCTCGAGCAGGTTAGATCGCATGGACTCCAAGATAATCTGGTAAATTGGCGACACAATTGGCTTAGCGTTAGGAAGCAAATGGCTATGGTGGAGGGATGCTTGTCGGACTGGAGGCCTGTGACTAGTGGAGAACCTCAGTGATCTGTCCTGGGCCCATTGCTGTTTGTTATCTATATCAATAATTTGGACCAGAGTGCACAACGCAAGGTTAATAAGTTTGCAGATGACACTAAAAAAGTAGGCATCCAGTGAGGAACATTATCAGAAATTGCAGCAGTACCTTGATCGGCAGGGGAAGTGGGCTGAGAAATAGCATGTGGAGTTTAATATAGATAAGTGTGACGTCTTGCATTTTGGAAAGTCAAATCCAGGTAGGAGTTTAGTGATGAATGATAGTGCCTTAAGTAGTGCAGTGGAGATCAGGTGCACGGTTGTCTGAAATTTGAGTCACAGATACACAGGACAGTGAAGAAGGCTGTTGGCACACTGGCCCTCATCAGCGCATTGAGTATAGAAGTTGTGTTGCAGTTGTACAGGGTGTTGGTAAGGCTGCAGTTGGAGCATTGGTTTCAGTTTTGTTCTCCTTACTGTAGAAAGGATATTATTGAATTAGAAAGAGTGTAGTAGGAATTTCAGTGATGTTTCCTGATCTAAAGAGTTTAAGTTATAGGGAGATTATGGACAGGTCAGAACTTATTTCTTTACAGCCTAGGAAACTGAAGGGGTTCTTATAGAAGTGTAGATCTTATCAAATTGTGAGAGACGTGCATAGGGGTGAATACTTCAAGTTTTTTCGCAAGGTTGGGGACTCGAGTACTAGAGGACATCCGTTCATGCTTCGAGAAGAATAAAATAAAAATTAACTCGTAGGGGCAACTCTTTTACACAGATAATGGTACACATATGGACTGAGCTGTTACACTAACAACATTGAAAAGGCACTTGGACAAATACACAGATAGGAAATGATTAGAGGATACTGAGCAAGCGCAGGGAAATTGGATGAGTGTGGATGTACATTTTGTTCAGCATGGAACATCTGCGCCGAAGGGCCTTTTTCCGTCTGTAGAACCGTATGACTGCAAATACGTGCGTTTTGTGATAGAGAAAGGGAGGGGGAGACCGAGGAAAAAATGTCATGGAAAGATATGTTCACTGGTTCCAGAATGCTGAAATGAAGACATTTCGATAGTATCATGCAATACGGGTCAGTATTATGAAGAATTATGAGTGAATGGTATACTAGTGTGAGTTCAGGCGATGGAGAGTTTTGAATGAGAATTTGTCCTGCAGCTTTGCAACTGGGAGGGAGGACTACAGAGTCTTCGACACATTGAGCTGTATAAAACAGTAATTTGTCTCAAATTCATTTTCATTGACTGTGACAGAGGGATTGTCTGTACGAAGCTGAGCTAGATTCCTGGTGCTATCTTATCGAACTTACCTCATTAGCTACCTACCCCACCCCATGGTGTCCCTCTTATTCAATACCAGCCCGATTCTCCCACCCATCATGACTGGAGGTACACAAGTAGCCAGGGTGCCCCTGGATATTCCGTGATCCCTGGCACTGGTGCCATCTTTAAAAGGCCAAGGGGCACAGAGTTGAGCTTTCTCAGGTTGGTGCTGCCCTGCACAGATTAACCCGAGCATGGCATATAAGGGGCAATTACACCACAGTTGATAGAGCATGGCGGGCATAGTGGATGGGCTAGTACAGAGGGGGACCATTCCCTTCCCAGAGGGGGCCATACCACCAGACCTACCGAGCATGGTCTGTGCTCACCACCCAGCTCAGTGCAGTATCTGCGGTCTGAAGGAATATCCAGCAATACAGGAGAGTGCATTCTGGTATATTGTCGCATCAATAACCTTCCCCATTCTGCCAGGGTAAGTGTCACCGTATTCTCTCTGTTCCCTCACAGTCACTGTATATCGGTTATAGCACCGAGCCCCAAACAAGGCTCATGCTCCAACACGCTCACTGCAGCGCCTTCTCTCTCTCTCTCGTTTGCAATATCCACCCCCCCCCCCCCCCCCCCACGCCCCCCCCCCCCATTACAGTTGTAGAATATTCTGGAGAATACCACTTATTGAAAATTCCAGATGATGTTCCAAATAATTCCCAGTTTCAGGAAAATGGCAGTGCCCCAGTGTGTAACACATAAGAGGAAGGAGTAGAGATGTACGTTTTTCAAACCACACACAATTCAAACCACGCTGAGGTCATTCAGCCCTTCAAACTTGCTCTAGCATTTCATCAGGTCCGGCTGACTGATGGTTTTCTCAGCTCCATCTTACAAGAACTTTCAGTCATTCAACTTCCTGGGTTCCTGTCACTGACCAGACGACACTCAAGCACTTTTACCCCAGTTTTCTTTAGGTGTCTGTTTGAGGGCATTTCCCATGGAATGCACTCTCCTAACAATATATTCCATCAGCTATATACTTTCATGCAACGGTCAGCATGCTTTACACAGACCAAACAAAAATCTACACTTTTTTGGTTATAGATGTCCAATCACACTTAGTAATTCTGGTTATTTCACTTGACTAACCTTAATAATATTAAATCAAAGACAGCTTCTAAGCGCGTCTTGTTATAAAATACAATTTCGAGCAGAGAACGTTTTTACCCTCAGCCGTTATCTTGACCGTTTTCTGAATTGTACCCTTTTCATTGTTGTGAAAGTTTCTCTTGCTCTTTGCCTGTGACTGTTTCTGTCCGTAACAGTTGCTCTGTCGCCCCTCAGTTGGCTGGACGGAAGGTTTGTGATGTAGAGGGAGGCCAACTGCGCAGGTTCAGTTCCTCACACTGACTGAAGTTACCATGAAGGGAATGCTCTCTCAACATCACCCCATCACCCAAAATGTGGTGACCCTCACGGTAAACCAGCATGAGTGGTCTCTCTAATGAGAGTTCTTTGGGACTCTATTCTATCAATGTTAGCATTTTAATTTTAAAAAAATAGTAATTTCATTGAAAAAGAGATTTTTAATATTATATTAACCCAATAACAACACAACTCAAATAACTGATCAAAATTACACTCGTGAGCATGTACATACAAAACATGTACATTTAAAAACACTAAATAGACAGAGAAAAAAACAAAAATAAACAATAAATAATGAATAAATAGTACAGCTCAGCATAACAAAGCGATAGCTCTCGTTCTTCAAGAGCATTAACTGATACACATTTTTATGTTCATAACTCTTTCTCGCTGGATATTAGATTCATTAGGCCATATCGTCATGACTATTCACAAGCCCTTATTAATGTGACAGATAAGCCTGTATCATGGTAATCCAAAAAGGACTGCCATGTCTTATATAAGTCTCTTATATAAGTCTCTTTTTTGATGCACCATACTGGTGAGAAAGTCCAAAGGGATATTCTCCATGAAGAACTTACGACGACCCAACAGACCCGGGGTTTTCAGATATCCAACACAACAGAACATTTTTCCTAGCACAGAAAGTAAGGATATAATTTTTCCGCATGTGCATCTCTGTAAAGTATCCGGGGCAGGCCCAGGAAAAGAAAAAACGGGTCCATCTCCAATTCATCCCCAAAGACCCACTCTATCACAGCTAACACAGTGCTCCAATATATTTGAAGCCTGCAGCAGGACCAAAAGCAATGAGTCAGAGTGCCTGTCGTCATTCTGCATTTGCTGAAGATAATCCCACTTTGCATTTCGAGAGACAATTTGGGGTCAGATAGACCCTACGAAGAATTTTCAACTGCATGGAATGGGTCCTATTACAGATCAAAATCCTTCGAGCATTTTCACCAATATCCTCCCATGTCTCCGAAGTGTTCTGAACCCCAACTCTCTCTTGAAGACATCACAAAGCTGCACAGTCTCGTCTGAGGGGACACTCTCCAACTAATGATGAAGGGTACTGACAGAGAGTGCATTCTGAGCACTAAGCACCCGTTTCTCTCTATCCGATCTGTAAGAGTCTGGTAAAAGTGTGTGTTTTTTTTAAATCAAATCTCTGATCTGAAAACAAAAACAAACAGAAGAGGTCTCTACTAGGTAGTCCATACTTACGAGTTACTTGATCGAATGATGTAATTCTTTCTCCCTGAAATAAAACATTGTGGCTCAGTAGATAGCATTGCGGCCTCACAGCACCAGGATCCAAAGATGTACAGGTTAGATGAATTGGCTATTGATAAATTACCCATAGTGTTCAGGGATGTGTAGGTTGGGGCATTAGTTAGGGTAAATATAGGATGGTCGGGGAATGGGTCTAGGTGGGTCGAAGTCGACTTGTTGGGCCCAAGGACCTGTTTCCACACTGTAGGGATTCTATTAATTCTAAATCACTGAAGCAAGGTACACCCCTGGCTTCCCACAGTTTAAACATGGAATCCATGATCCCCAGTTGGCAACTTGGTATACCAATTATAGGGGTAAGAAACAAGGTTTTGGCTGTATTGCCCTCGATCTGACTCATTGCCATTCATACTTTAACTTCATTAATGATTATTTGGTTATGACAATACTCCATAAATGTTGTCATTTTGTCTACGAACAACAGACTAATAAGGGTTCATTTTGTCTGAGAGAGTTCAATATCTAACCATATTGACGCCGAGTCCTCAGTGGTCCACACACGAACATATGATAATAAAGAACTTAATTGACAGCTTTTAATCTGGGAGATCTACTCCCCACAATCTGTGGGGTAGTTGCAATTTGGTTAGCTTGATAAAGAGTCGCTTATGGTGCCAAATAAAAGAGCTAAACCAGCCATAAAGTCTCCTAAATATCTGTCTGGGAAACATCAAAGGAAGCATTCACACGGGGTATCGTAAATTAGGAAGGACATTCATTTTCAGAACAGCTATCCGACCTAGCCAGGATATTGGAAGTGCCTCACATCTTTGAAGGTCTTTTTTTAATTTTGTCAAAGAAATGGACATAGTTCACGTTAAATAAATGATCAAAGACAGATGCAATGAATATACTGAAATAGGGAAAGCACCCCCGTGACCATTTAAAAGTAAACCAGGATTTTCCTTCAAAATCAGGTATTTCCCTGAGACCTCCCATAGGTATGGCCACAAACTTTGTAAAATTAATCTGAAAGCCCGAAAAGGCGATAAGCGAATTAATGCATTGCATCACGTGAGCTGCCGAAACTGTGGGATTTGACAAAAACATGAGACCCTCATCTGCATACAACATAATCTTATGTGACTTCTATCTTAATTCTGGGGCAGGTATGTTGGGATAATATTCCCAATTGTGCAGTATGCCACCGTGTCTAAGATTGTTGCAGGGATGGGGAAGAGATCAACCCTATTGTGACATTTGTGTGGGTTAAAGAAGAAAATAAAATCCCTACTTGTGAGGTAGATCTGCCTCCAGGTATCCACCAGCTCTAACCCACTAATTGCTTACATTATAATGAGGGTATTGTGGTACCTTTGGACATTCTGTCCACCGTGGGGCCATAAGACAGTCGAAATCTCCTTCTACAATAATGTGCCATGATGCAAGATAACTTACTTTGGAAAATGCATCTTTCAGGATTTTAAGACAGTGCACCAGGGGGCAATAAACGTTCAAAAGACTGTATTATTTCCCATAGCTCAAGACTTTGGGAATGATCATCCTTCCGTGAGTGTCTAATACAATCTAGTAATTTAAATGGAAGATTCTTCTTCACTAGTATGGCTTCTCCCGTACTCCTAGTATTAAAAGACGAGAAATAAACCCGATCAAATCCACCCTGCTATAAGGTCAAATGTTCCTTGTCATCAAGGTGCATCTCCTGCAATAGGACGACATCCACTCTCTCTGTTTTAAGACTAGAAACTTCATTTTTCCTCTTGACTGGCAGATGGCTCCCCTTAATGTTCCAGGTACAACATTTAAGCACATCATTATCCAGAACACACTGTAGCAACATTTCAACTCGAGAGTTTCACATCGAATTACACATCGCTGATCATTAATTAAGAAAATACTCATTGGGCCTAAAACCTGCCCAAACTAAAACTACTACAACTAACAAGCTCTCAAAACTTTCCAAAGCTAAACACATAAAAATTCAAAGAACGAAATAAAATCCAAAATGCCAATGACACTCGATTGGGGAATTTACCCCCACCGCCCACTAGGGACGCTTACATATCTCAAAACTTTATCTTCTGCCCGCTACCAATATGGAATCCAAGGCAATTAACAACAAACATCGGGCTTGAACTGCCCTTCGGTCGGCACTTAGTCATCACAACTACCTTTGTAACTCCCTCCAGCTTGAGCTGCACCCCAGACACAAGCAAAGAAAGAGAAAAAGAGTAGTAATACTAAGGAAGACGTCAAAAATGAGTACTCCACTCACTCCCGGCTATAATTTAACACTGGTTAATAGCAGAAAAATCCAACAAAAATTCTATCTAAAATGACTATCTAAATATCCAGCTTACTTTAAAATGTCCACAAAGTTTTCGCTTTCTCTGGAAAGTCAGACGAGCGTATGGATCCATTGAAAGCAATACGGAACACCGCTGGGTACCGTAAGGAATACTGAATCCAGAGTTCCCTTATTCTTCTCTTGATATCATCAAAAAAAATTCTTTCCTGAATCACCGCCGTTGAAAAGTCCTGAAAGAAAATAATCCTGGAGCCCTCGTGAATTAAACCCATCGGTTCTGGAAGATTCCATCAGTCTTTGTTTGGCCCCATAACTATGTAATCGCGCAAGGGCAGGATGAAGGCGTTGGTCTGAGTCTCCCTTCCGCACCGTAACCCGATGAACTGTCTCACTCTTCATCCGTCCCTCCTCAGTTTTGAAGTGAAGGAATCGCTGCAGCCTGTTCTTGAAAAAACTCGCCGACTGACCATCTTCTGTCCGCTCCAGCAAACCGACGATGTGAATATTCTTCATCATACCCCTGTTCTCGAGGTCGTCATCTTGTTCAGTTAAGGGGCAGACCTAATTTTCAAGGCCGACGATCCTCTCCCGAGAGAAATCGATCACGGTCTCTGTCGCTGCAGTTCGGCGCTTGGCATCTTCTGTTCTGTTTCCAAGGCTGTCAAGTTGCTGCTCATGTTTTTGGAGCACGGCTGAGAGCGGCCCGAACCACAGCTGAACCCTTCTTCAATCATGGCTTCAATCATTTCACATAACTTGGTGAACTCAGTGACCAAGGCCTGGTGAGGCACTGGGTCTATGGAACGAGCAGAGTGGGTTGCAGCTGCAGCCTCAGGCAGGCTCGATGCTTCTGATGGGTGCACCGTGTGTTGGGACTTACTCGATCCTTTCCCACGTTTTGTCATTTCCACTTGATAAAACGGGATTACTAAAGATCCTATCGCTCTTTTAGTGTTGAATTTTAAGTAAGTGGCTTGGATGGGGTGGGTTAGAGAACCACTTTGCCAGTGTGTTGATGCAGAGTCCAGCATGAATCGCTGCCATCTTGTATTCTCTCTGAACATTTTATCGATATTATCATTTCATTTTGCATTATATTCCTGGAGGTTCTGAAGCCGTGTTATTTGATACCACTGTCTACATTTCCCCCCACACTGCACATTGCTGCCCATTCCTCGATAATCCTTGACTCTGTTGTTATTTATGAACCTTCCATCTGTGCCTTAAAAATATTCAATATTTCCGCCTCCAATGGTTTGTGGGGAAGAGTGTTCCAAAGACTCACAGCACTTTGAGAAAACAATTATAAACATTATGATCTGAGTGTGAGATTAAATTTTTTTGTGTCTCCTTATGTGAGAAAGGATATAATTACACTGGAAGCAGTCCAGAGATATTTCATTTCACGTATTCCTGGGGTGAAGGGCTTATATTATGAAGGCCTTAACAGGTTACTCTTGGAATGAGAATGAAACATATAAGGCCTTGATAAGAGTGGATTAGGTATGTATCCACTGAGTATTTGTATTGTCCAAATTTATTGTCATTGTCATAGAACCTCTACAGTGTGGAGGCAGGACATGAAGTCTGCACTGATTCACCAAACAGCATCCCACTTGGACGTGCCGCCCAATCTTATCCATGTAACCCTGCATTTCCCATAACTAACCCACCTAACCTACACATCCCTGGGCACTATGGGCAACCACTTTAAACTGCACATCTTTGGACTGTGGCAGGAAACTGGAGCACTGAGAGGAAACCCACACAGTCACGGGGAGAATGTTCAAACTCCACATAGAGGGTCGCCCGAGGTTGGAATTGAACCCTGCTCCTTGGTGATGTGAGGAAGCAGTGCTACACACAGATACCACCATACTCCTCCGTTAGTTCTGTAAGTAACTTGTGGCTGACTAAAGAAATCTGCCTGACTTGTTCTTATCATTGAACCTGACCCAGTCTGAGACCTTTAACATCGGCCATATCACCAACCTGATTACATTTAAAATTTGTTGTGAGCAGTGGATGAGTGGGACTAGAAAAGGAAAGAGTGACACCCCCCATCCTCAGTCACAAAGTGAGAAAAAAATCACAAAGTTGGAATTCATTCAAGTGGGAATTCTCTTTCACAGAAGTATGGGATGGCTGAATCTTTATATTATATCGAGGCTGGCTTCGTCTGATTTTCCCTAGACAGGTGAATCAGGGATAATGGTGCAAGGAGAGAAAAGTGCAGCTGGAACCACAATGAGATGACCCTTGACCTTATTTACTGGTTGAGTCGTGTCAAAGGGCCAAATGGCCCACTCTGTCCCTCAGCCCTATGTTTTGATGTTCCATTCAGCCCTTCGGACCTGCTACACAGGGGCAGATCGAGCCACTCCGATGGTTAGGTGCAG
Organism: Chiloscyllium plagiosum; assembly: GCF_037043375.1. Classification (NCBI taxonomy): domain Eukaryota; kingdom Metazoa; phylum Chordata; class Chondrichthyes; order Orectolobiformes; family Hemiscylliidae; genus Chiloscyllium; species Chiloscyllium plagiosum. The sequence goes on along the minus strand of NW_028270169.1, from coordinate 70,808,762 downwards.
TTTTTGAAATGTACTTGGAAAATCCAGGCTGGGTCAGGAAGTGACACTCACCCCCAATCTCTGTTTCCAGGCTTCCCCTCTCCGCAACGTCTGATCCAGATGCGGGTCATGTTACAGACCCAGATTTGCTGTAAATACAGCCCCTATACCCCACCCAGCGCTAACCAAAGAAATCCTCTGCTCACCCGAATGTAGCATTACACAACACAACTTCCGGGAAAATAACCAGTTACTTTGCAAAAGCATAACATGTGAAATTAATAAATAGGACCAAGAGTAGGCTATTCGGCCCGTCAAGATTGCCATGTAATTAATTACGAACATGGCTGATCTACTCCAGGTCTAACTCCACTTTCTTGCCAACTCCTTGTATCCCTCCACACCTCTCTGGGTTAGGGAATTCCAGACATTCACTACCTTCGGAGAGAAAACATCACTTTGCATCTCAGATAGAAATCGATGTTCCATATTCGGTATCTATGTCATCGAGTTCGAGACTCTACTCAGGAATGGTAACAACTTCTCAACATCTACCTTCTCCAGTCCCTTCCGTGTCTTGTATTTTTCAGCAGTATCACTCCTCATTCATTTAAACCCCAATGAATAATCGCCTCTCCACTTTACAGATTCTCAATAACCCAACCCTTTCATCGGTCGAAGCCGGCTAATGAAACAACCTAGTTACTTGCTGCAACAACATCCTAACTTTATGTTTCATACACAGTTACACTCCAATCCCTTTGTACTGCTCTTTTTCTGGAAGTCCTCTCCATTAAATAACCGCCTGCCTTTTGATTCTCAGTGTCATCCTCAACCTCGGATGTATATTGCACTCAGCTCCCTCCTTCAGGCTACCAGTATAGAGTGTAAATAACTGATAGCTGTGGTCCTCCAGCAGATATACCTTTATCATGAAGATCCATTAATTCTGACTCTCCGATTTCTATATGTTAAGCAATCATCATCCCATGTTAATACATTCTCCATCATCCTACGGGCATCTGTCTTGTGTGAGAACTTTTATTTTGTAATACCTTGTGGAAAAACTCTGGAAAGCCTGGTGTCTAACAGATCCCCATTATCAAGTCCGCTTGTTACATTCTCAGGCATCTCCGGAAATACTTTGCATGATTTTACGGGCAAAATATAACTTCCCTTTCACAAAACCACTCTGAACCTGCGCGAAGCTTTTCTAAATGTCAATGTGAGCCAGGTTTTCCAAATTAAGCTAGTCCCATCTGCTTTCATTTGACATATATGCCTCGAAATGTTTCCCATCCATATGTTTGTCTAAATGAGTTTTAAATGTGTTAGCTGTACTGGCATCTATCACTCTTCCTCTGGCAGCTCATTCCATACCCACACCACCCTCTGTGTAAAAACATTGCCCCTGCGTCCCTTGTAAATTTTCCCTCTTTCACCTTAAACCTATGCCTTCTTCGGCTGAACTCCCCCATCCTGTGGAAAAGACCTTGGCTTTCACCCTATCCATACCTCTCATGATTTTAGAAACTTCCATAATGTCATCCCTCAACCTTCTACACTGCAACCAATACTAACTTCAAGAACAAGCATTTAAAGATAAACACTGCAAATTTGAAACTATAGTAAACAAGACAGGTAAACAATACTCAGTCCAAACTTCATACTGTGATTTGTTTTTCACCCAATTACTATACTAAGACAGCATGAAACGCTTCCTAGTGCCAATAAGAAGTCAAGCACCTGATATCCTTTGTCTAAAGGGGGCGATGATCTCGACAGTGAAAACGTATTTATGGCCAGATCTTTATAATGCCACATACTCAACATTCTCCCTCCTGGCCTCCCTATGACCTTGGGTGATTGTGTCTTGTTTATCTTGCACTCAATAGAGAGTACCCCTTTCTCCATTCACACCTTAATTTAAACCCATTTTATATCATCTTCTCATTCACCACTGCTAAAAGCCGGTTTATCTTTGCCACGCCCTTTTTTCCCTGTCACCTATCTCCCACCTCTGGAAAGCTATTACAAAGCCAAGGTTCCAATCCTTTTCAGTTGTGAAGAAGTGTCACACTGGGCTTGAAATGCTAACGCTGCTTCTCTGTCTCTGCAGATACTGATAGACCTGCTGAATTTCTCCATAAATGAATAGGCACGGAACAAATTTTCACAAAACAAATGACTATGGATACTGGTAATAAAAATACTAAAATTGCTTGACAAACTGGGAGCTTTGTCGAGGGTCACTGTACCTGAAAGATAAACACTGCATTCATTCCAGAAGATGCTGCAATTTCTTCAGCAATTTCTGTCTTTGGACAATTTCCAAAGAAGTATGTCAAAGATGCTCAAACATCCTGTCCAACATGGAGTGCCGTACACTGGGAACTTAAAAATAACGCATGGTGGACAAGTTCCTTGACTCTGAAACTACATAAGTCTGGCATCACTGACACTGCAGAGCTCTTAATCATGGTCAGGGAGAAAAACAGAGGGAAACACATTCACTTCAAATACAGAAGTTGACATTGTGGAAGAGAAACGATTTCGATCATTACTTTAAATGGATTGAGTTAAAGTAGCAAATTAGAGGCGTGACACCAGGGAGAGGTCCTCAGCAGATTGAGAATATGAAAATGCAAGTGTTACCGCATCAGAAACCAGGTTAGGTAGAGAATACAGGACTGATGGGTGAATGGGTCTTGGTGTGAATTGGGGGACAATCAGTAGAATTGAATTGTAGATATTGCATCTCAAACTGTGTTATCATTTGATGCTGCAGCAACAGCAGAAGCAGAACTGTATTCAACGGCAATCTGTAACATTTTCCTGACGATAATTCATCAGTCTACCATTACCATTAAGCTGATCCATGGTTCAGTGATGAATGTGGCTGAACATGCCAGGGTCGGAATCACGTGGACCTAAACCTGTTGACAACCCATTAAAGCTACCACACTTAACTGGTTAAATTCCGACCAGCAGAACTAATGTCTGATGGAGAGGGGAAATGATCCCAAGACTAACAGATCCGATCTAAGGTCTGTCCGTCCTGCCAAATCCAAACAATAATATCGATGGACTATTAAACAATTTACTGGAGGAGAGGACTCCACAAATATCCTCATTCTAAATATCGGAACAGTTCTGTACGTCAGTGAAAAATGCCAAGGATGTGGTGTCTGCACTATCCTCAGCCAGACGTGTTGAGTGGATGATCCACCTCACACTCATCATGATTCGCACAGAATCGCAGAGGCCAGTCTTCAAGCAATTCGATTTGCTGTACGGGCATAAAGAAACAGCTGAACACAGTAGATAAAACAAAGGCAATGGGCCCTGACCCCATTCCTGCAATATGACTGAAGACTTGTGCTGCACAACAAGCCGTGTCCCTGGGGAAGCTGTTTCATTCCAGCTCCAACTCTGACATCTCCCTGGCAATGTGGAAAATTACTCAACTATGTCCAGTCCCTGAATAGGAGAATAATTACAATCTGACCAATTACCACACCCTCAGTCCCATCACGACAGTCAAATTGGTGGGAATACTTTTTGATGGAGCTGTCAAGTAGCACCGAAATAATCAGGTCAGTGTGGTTTCCGATAGGTCCCCATGTGGAGATGGTGCTGTAGTGAACATATCATTGGATTACGAATCCAGACCAGGATAATGCTCTGGCAGCTGGTGGAAGTTAAATATAACTAATAAAGTATCGAGACCTAAAACCTGGTGTCAGTAATAGTGATCTTGTGTCCAATGTTGATTGTAAACATCAATCTCCTTCACGAATATTCTTTCAGGAAGTGAATCTCCCGTGCTTTCCTTGTCTGGCCGACAAGTGACTCCAGACGCACAGACATGGTCTCTGAATCAGCCACGTGAGACACTCAATTATATCAAACTACTCTGAGGTCTTAAAGGATAAAACCTGACAGAACACCCGGCATCAACATCGTTATCAGAAAAGGGAATGGGAAACACAGTCCTGTTGACCCTGCATAGACATCCTTCCTAACATCTGAGAGCTTGTGACAACATTTGCAGAGCTTTCCCACAGACTGCACAGAAACATCGGGAGAGGAGGAGGTCATTCAGCACATTGAGCTTTCCCCATGCTATTTCATGGCCGAACATCTCCTCAATGCAGTTTTCCCCACACAATGTTCATATCGCAAAATATGTTTAAACATTATGAACTATAGTGCCTTCGGCCCATCAATATATAGGGAGTTCTCTGATAGTGCTTGTTTATTAAGTGCCATTTGACTGCAATGCGATTCGTGAACCGCTTTCTATAAAGTGAACTATCATCCCTGCTTCCAATCTGTTACACCCTGGCAGAGTTTTATATATCTCACTGAGATCTCCACTCATTTTCCTAAAGCCCATGGAATACAGGTCCAGTCACCCCAAACTCTGCTCCCACAACTACCTGTCATCCCAGAGATCAGTCTGGTCATCCTTCACTGCACTCCCTCGATGTCAGGTTTGCCCTTTATTAGGTAAGGACACCAAAATTGCACACAATACTACACAATGTTCGAGATGGAGCCCCAAAAAGGCCCTGTACAGTTGCAGTAAATGACCCTTACTCCTGTATTCTAAATCCCCTTGAAATGAAGGAAAATAAACCATTTATCTTCCTACCTGCTTTCTGCTCCTTCAATATTGCTTTTAGTGACTGGTGTACAGGAAGATCCAGATTCTTTTCAATGTTACAGCTCCCTACTTGCTGGGTCTATGTACACTGTATACAGCGTGCCAATGCCATTCCCAGTATTGGCTTCCGTGTTCAGAAGTCACTGCCCTACATGGACTCGTTCGGCTGCGCAGAAATAAACAAAAATGCAGCTTAAGTTCATTTATGTATCAACATTTTTCAACCAATCCCTTTTCAAATGGCAGGCTGCCATTCAATTGATCCCATCAATGTATACAACCTCTCATCTCTGCCATTGCTCTCCATCTGCCAGATATTTGCCCAGTCACTCCACTTGTCTCAATCAACTTGGAGCCTTTTTGACATCCTCCTCATCCACTCACAAGCTGACATCGTTTAGAGCTATCAGCAGACTTGGGAATATTGCAATTGAGCTCCACAACCAAAGATATGATGTGTATTGGGATTAACTGGATCCCAAAACCCGATCCTTGTTATATCCTCCAAGCCTTCCATTCAAAAAAACATGGTTTTGTTCGCACTCACTATTTCCTGCCAGCTCTCCCATTCTAAAACCATGACCATATATTAGCCCCAGTCCCACAGGATTCGAATTTGCACAATAGGCTTGGGGCTTTATCAAACATCTTTCTGAAAATCCAATCGTATTGCGTTGATACCTTCTCCATAATTTTGCTAAAAGCCATTTTCTCAAACATGATTCCTATTTTATAAACCTCTGTTGACTTTGTCTATGCCCATTAATTTCAGTCCAATATTTTTTCTAAAACGTTTTAGTTACTAATGTCAATCTATTCCCTTTTTCTCACCAGACTAAAGTTCCCTAGTATTGCGAGGACATTTTATTTTTGTGTTTTTTTTCTTCTTCTGTGAAGGCATAACCGAAGTATTTGCTCCATTGATCTGCTATTTCCCTGTCCTCAATTATTTTGTATTAGACTGTAAGAAAGCTGCACCTTTTTCTCTTAATTTTGCCATTAACTTATTTTCAGAAGATATTACAAGTTCACTCATATACACTGTGATAAGATATTCTTCAGAAACCCATCAATTCCTATCATAAGCTACTGAATGATTGACCTTCCACAGCCATACAATCACACAAGCACAGACTCTGTACTATCAGAAATACAGCGCGGTCTACATTAGCCGGACTTTCCAACACAAAACCTGTCGCTGTGAATCTTATGGCATTTCAAGTGCACAACCATGTATTTTCTAATGGTTTTGAGGTTACCATGACAATTCCCCTCTCACAAAGTGCATCCCAGACCCCAACACACTTTGGTTGAAAAACATTCCTCAAATTCTCACTAAGCCTCAAACCCTTCACTTTAAAGTTGTGTCCCTTTGATTAAAAGGACCAGCGGCTGTCTATCCACCCCATCCATATCCCTCGTAATCTTATCCTCCTGATTCACGTCCCCCTTAGCCTTCTCTGCTCCAAAGTAAACAACCCGAGCTTATCCAGGCTCTCTCCATAGCTGATATGCTCCATCCAAGGCAACATCCCAGGGAACATCTCCTCTGCACCCCCTCTAGTACAATCACATCCTTCCTGTAATGTAGCTCCCAGAATGACACACAGTATTCCATCTTGGCTAACGAAAGTTCCGCATAGTTCTTATAATCTATGCTTCGATGTGTGAAGGCTATGTTTACGCTCCCGTACGCTTTCTCAAATTGTGTGTTACCCTGTCCAGCCACATTTAGGGATGTGTGGAGAAGCACTCTCTCAGCTTCCTAGTGTGCTGCCATTCATTGAGTCCTCCCCTGCCTGATTCCTTCTTCCAAAGTGCATGACCTCATATTTATCAGGGTTACATTCCATCTGCCATTGCTCTGCCCATCTGACCATTCCATCTGTATCTTCCTGTAACATAAGGCCTTCCTCCTCACTGCCATCTACCCGGCCAATCTTTGTATCAAACACAAACTTACCTATGACACTCCCCACGCCTCGTCCATATTCACAGCTGCATCCTTTATGATAAGGTTTAAAATCAGGAAACATCAGCTTATAGTCAACAGGTTTATTCGGAGGCACGAGATTTCGAAGCGCTGCTTCTTCATCAGGTGATTGTGAGCGTTGATGAAGCACTTCGAAAGCTAGTGCCACCAAATACACCTTTTGGCCTATAACCTGGTTTATGCAATTTTTAGCTTTGTCCACCCCAGTCCAACACCAACACTTCCGAATCCCAAATATTAAGTGACACAGCACTGATCCCTGTGGTACACCATTGGACACTAGCCTCCAATCCCACAAACGGCCTTCTACCACCACCCTCTGTCTCCTACCACTAAAGTTGATTTGGTTGCACCTTGGCAAGTCACTGATGAGTCCTACCTGTTACCTGGTTATTCTGTTCTGCTGGACACCCTTGGAGAATATCTGGAGATTCTCATTAACCTTGCCTGCCAGTAGGTTTCCATGCCCCTGTATTAGTCAGTCCCCTGCAAGTGATGAATTTCCTCCTTATTGTAGCCTTAACTGGCCTGTCCCCGATCCTGCCATTATAATGCCTTGACTGTGGAATAGACAGCGAGGGAAGCGTCCTGTTAATTTCCAACTTGTCAGATGTTTTGTGAATTTTCTAAATTTCACTTTGACCCACCTCTCATTCTTTGAAACTCTCGAGAACACAGGCCGAGTTTCCTCATCAGGCAATTTCGCCATCTGAGGGATTAATCTGGAGAATGCACTTCCTCTCAGGTCATTATATTCTTTCTGAGATTCGGTCACCAAAACTGTACACAATACTCCAGGTACAGTCCCATCAACACGCAGTGAAACTGCTTCAACAAGTCTTCACATCAATGTTCTGACTCCCCTAAATGAAGGCGAACCAAACTTTACCTTTCCACTTACATATGTTCCTCCAAATACCCTTCACATTCATTGCATTTACGAACTCACTGAAATCTTATAGAAACCCTTCCGAAAATACAATATATGCCACTTCTACTGTTTCTCCGTTATCTATGCTTTAAGAAACATCTTCAAACAATTCCAGAGTTTATCAAGTATGATGTCTCTTTCAGAAATGCATGCTGATTCTCTCCATTATTGCTGTTAATTCTAAATAGCAAAAAGGTCATCCTGTGTAATAGATTCCAACAGTTTCCCTACAAATGTCAAGTTAACTGGTCTGCAGTTCTCCACACTACGTCTTTTTCCCTTTGTAGCTGTTTGGATCCCTTCCATTCATCTATAGTTTATCCACAATAGTTTCCAGTCTCTGCAGAATGTACAGGAAAATAAAACAAAGTCATCGACAATGCAACTAATACTACTATTGGTGGTTTATTTCCGACATTTTGATGTGAAGAACATCTGTTTCGTCAGACTTAGCAATGCTCAATCCAGCTCCATGTTCAAGTACTACCTTGTTACTGATATGAATTGACTTTATGTCTTTAGCTCCAGGAGTCCGATATGATCACTGGGTGACTTTCTGGATCTTCCTCCATGAAGACATATGCAAAGTAACTGGTTGTTTTCTTGGTCATTTCCTCTCCCGATTACAAATTTCCACAGCTGAAAATGTGTTGCTGGAACAGCGCAGCAGGTCAGGCAGCATCCAGGGATCAGGAGAATCGACGTTTCGGGCATAAGCCCTTCTTCAGGAATCCAGAAGAAGGGCTTATGCCCGAAACGTCGATTCTCCTGATCCCTGGATGCTGCCTGACCTGCTGCACTGTTCCAGCAACACATTTTCAGCTCTGATCTCCAGCATCTGCAGACCTCACTTTCTCCCACAAATTTCCACATTTGACCTTGCTTTTATTTGGTTTCCTTTGAAATATAGATCGCAGATTGATGTTTTCGTTGTGTTCCTGTGTGTTAGCAGGTATGTTCTCTTTTTGATTTCCTTATCAGTTTCATGGCCTTCCTTTCCTGGATCGTTAATTTCTGAGAATTTTCAGGTTTCCACAATAGCTGGAATTCTTCTGAAATCACTTCCTACGATGAACATATTTTCTAATTTGTTATGTTAACCATCACTGAGTCACTTTCTCACTCTTTGGTGTTTGTACCTGAAATAAATAGATGCATGTTTCAGACTTTTCAGTATTTCTAAAAACTCCTGGTCCCGACCAGTTATATTCAGGAACACAGCAGGAGGATAAGAGGATAGAGAACAAATTGCGGGAGCACTGCTTGGCTCTTTTCTATCATCGCTGGCCAACGAGTGCCGTCCTGGACGATTGGAGCAAAGCGAATGCTGAGCCCTTATTCAAGAAATGCTACAAAGATAAACCTGGGAACTAAAGACCAGTAATCCTAAAATCTAGTGGGTAGGTTACTTTAGAAGATTTGGAGAGATTGGATATACATGCATTTGGAAAGACAGGGTGTGGTTTGGAGTAAGATTAGAATGGTGCTGGAAAAGCAGAGCAGGTCAGGCAGCATCCGAGGAGCAGGAAAATCGATGTTTCGGGCAAAAGCCCTTTATCAACTTCAGCACGGGAGTTTGTGCAAGGGAGATCATGACTCACAAATTTGTTGGAGTTCTTTGATAAAGTGACCAGCAACGTTGAGGAGGCCCGGGTGGTATACGTAGTCCAGATTGATTCCAGTAATGCCTTCAATAAGTTTCTGGAAGGTGAGATCGCATGGAATTGAGGGGGAGCTGGCAAATTAGGTACAAAATTGCATTGATGGTTGGAAGCAGAGATTAATACTGGAAACATGCTAGTCAGACTGGAGGCCTGTGAATAGTGGAATGCCTCAGGGATTGATGCTATTACCACTACATATTACATATATCTATGATTTACATGAGAATGTACAGGCATGATTTGTAAGTTTGAAGATGGCACTAAATCAGGCTGCATCAAGGAAAGTGAGGAAGGTTATCACAAATTTCAGAAATTACAGCAGTATCTTGATCAGCTGTAGAAGTGGGCTGAGAAATGGCAAATGGATTTTAGTATAGATGAATGTAAGTTCTTGCATTTTAGAAAGTCAAATCAAGTTTGGAGTTTCATGGTGAATGGTTGGGTCCTAAGGAGTGCAGTGGAACAGAGGGACCTTGGAATTCAGGTGCATGGTTCTCTGAAAGTTGATTCAGAGGTAGACAGTGAAGAAAGCTTTTGGCACACTGGCCTTAAGCGGTTTGTATCACTGAGTATCGAAATTAGGGAGTTATGATGCAGTTATGCAGGATGCTGGTGAGGTCATATTGGTAGCGTTATGTTCAGTTTTGTTCACTTTGCTATAGGAAGGATGTTATTAAACTGGAAAGAGTGCAGAAAACATTTACAAGGATGTTGCCAAGGTCTCAATGGTCTGAGTTACAGAAAGAGGTTGGACAAGCTAGGTCTTTTTACTGTTGTGTGCATGAAACTGAGGGAGGATCATATTGAAGTTTATAAGATTATGACAGGCATGGATAGAGTGAATGCACCCAGTCTTTTTTCCAAATGTTGGACAATCACAGATTAGAGGGCATCAGTTTAAGGTCAGAGGGGACAGAATAAAAGGGAACCCGAGGAACAACTTTTTAACACAGGGGCTGTTACGCATATGGAATGAGAAGTGGTTGAGGCGGATACATTAACAATATTTAAAAGGCATTTGGGCAAATACATGAATTGTAAAGGATTAGAAAGATACGGGACGATGGCAGGGACATGGGGTTAGCGTGGATGGGCATTTTGGTTGCATTGGACCAGTTTGGGCTGACGGGCATGTCTCGGTGCTGTCTGCCTCTATGTCTCTAACAACCACTGCTTGTTTCCCACTGAATGTTATATTGTACTTTCCCAATTTACTGAAGATATCTTGACACGCTAGCCTCCGGTCTTCTATAATGTTTGACTAGAATATTCAAGCATTCTATATTGTATGCAGACACCTTGTAAACTGCACCTTATAAATGCCATTATTCCTTAAAAGCTGCTTCAGACCAAGGTTAATAAGTCGTCCTTCTGACCACACAACATCAAATTCTAACTAACCTGCTCTCTAGTTTGCTTCACAAAATACTCTTCAACCCACCTCATATACACTTACGGAACTTATTTTTCACAGCTTCAGCAGTCACTTAGTTAACGCTGTTAACCATCCAATAAGACTGCGGTATCCACAATACTTGCCTATCTAATTTCCAGGGCATATAATGCTCCGATTTTCTGCTACCGTTTTGGTTTCGATATATAACACACCAATATTTGCTTCTCCTTGCTATCTGTAAACTCTACCTAAACTGATTCTGTGGAAGCTGAGGGACAGGTTTGTGTTGTTATTAGTGACAGATTTGGACAAGACATTCGGGGAGCCTCACCTTGACACTGAGATGATCTGAAGAAATGTCCTGCAATACAGGATAAGCATCCATATCCTCCCCGCTTTGTCAGGATAAGAGGTACCGTATACTCTCTGCTCCCTCACACTCACTGTATATCTGTTATAGCACCTAACCCCGAACAACGTTCACGCTCTGTCTCCAAACAAGGCTCAGGCATTACCACTCTCACTATTGAAATCAGCAACTAATAATACTATATGGATTCAAAACAGTCGACTGACTCATTCCAGACACCTCACAACTCCCCCCACCTACAACAGCACAAACAGCAGGGTCACCCATTCACACTCTCCCTCCATCCCTTTCTCCCATTCCAGGAGAAACTGCCTGGAATAGGATAGAAACTCCAAGCCGGGTAGTGGAGTGCCCGATATCCGTTCCCTCACTCCCTTCCCCCCGTCATATGGGGAGGACACTTAAAGAGTTGGAGAGGACGAGGAAGCCGCGTGTGGAGAACCTGAAACATCCACGTCCTACTGACCAGTTAAGGAGCAATGTTCAGTGAAAGACAATTCTCACTTTAAACCCACTGGCAGCTCCCACAACAGTCAAAACAGTCCTTTCACTTCCAAACAAAAACCACAGATACCTCACTGCACAGAGACGCAGACACAGAAATACACAGACGAACACATACAATACTTACAAGGAGATAGGCATACACACACACATTTAAACACACAGAGACATATACAGTCACATACAAATAGACATAAATACAGATAGCAACACAGGCTGAAACACAGACAGACAGATGTAGACACACAAACACACAGATAACAAGCACACGGACACATACATACGCAGGTACGCACACAAACACAAACAGGGGCACAGACACACACACACACACATACAGATACACGCACAAACACTTACTCACATACAGACACACAGAGGCACAGACAATAGTGTTATTAAGACCCAAGTCGATATGTTTTTGATTTGTAAGGGGATCCATGATTCCAGGGAGAAGGTAGAAGAATGAGGCCCAGGTACTAATAAGAAATTATTGAACAGAATGTCAGACTCAATAGGCTGAATGGCCTCAATCTGCTCATTTCCCTCATGCTCCTGAGGTATTATGCGATCAGGCATTCTCTTCCTGAGACAGCAGCAGAGGCTAGGTGTGATAGTTATTTGATTGGAAAGGGTCAGTGGGAATGTGGGACAGGTTTACTTTTATTCCTAATTATTCTGTCCTTATGTCTGAAAAGAGGTCGTGACTTGATGTTCAGTTAACACAGTTTTAAAATAACAGTTGTCCCACAATGAAATAAGGACGTCCCTTTCACTTTAGTGTTGTGCTACCTGTGGTGTCCTCATCCTCAGGGAGCAGTGAAGACTCGGTTATAGAAGATATTCCAGGCAGAGCTCGACTGATCTTTACTGGACAGAAGGGTCAGTGTTTATTGGGAACAGACAGGAAATGGATGGTCAGGCACACTCGGATCAGCCATGAGCATTCTGAATGGTGCAGCCGGATGGGCAACTTCTGCCCCTACCCCATGTTCCCTCAATCCACCTCTCGAGGCTGTTACAGGGTTGGTGACCACTCCATTAAGTCAGACAGGATCGTTACAATGAGACAGGAGGAAACCATTCTGCCCCTCTAAGGAATTACACAGGAATATAGAATGAAGTAATTCAGCTCGTTCAGTACACTACAAATTCGAGGAGGAGGCCTTTCAACCCACCTGAGCTGCTACACAGGAACAGGGACGCTGTCGCTAACAGGAAATAGAGAGGAGAGACAAATGTTTATTTTCAGGCTGCAAAGCTGTAACTGATGGAGTGCCTCAAAGATCACTGTGGGGTTATCAATGATCAATAATCTGTATCAAAGATCTGGAGGAAGGGGAGGGAATAGCTTGGAGCTCAATTAGCTCATACACCAAGATGGCCATTCAATGTGTTGTCAAATGGAGGTAGTGAGTCTGCAAAGTGATACAGGCAGGGAAGGTTAGTGAGCAGACCTTCAGCAGAAATAACTTAACGTAAGTTGTCAATTTTGGCATGAAGGTAAATTATATTTTGGCATAAAACAATGGTAAATAATTTAAATGGAGAGAGATTTCCGAACTCTGTGATACAGGAGGATTCCATATTCTTGCGACATGAATCACATGAAGTCAGATGCAGCAAGTGATTTGGAAGGTAAGTGGAATAATGCTGTTTTTGGCAAAAGGTATCAGGTTTAATTGCAGGAATGTTTAACTGCATCCGTACAGGGCATTGCTGAGACCACACTTGATGTACTGTGTGCAGGATTGATCCCCTAAACTAAAATAAAAAGATATAATTCTTTTCGAAGATTTTCCCAGAGGTTTCCCTTTACTCATTCCTGGAATGCCGGCCTTCTGTTATGGGGGATTATCCGTTTTGATCTTATCTGAGAAATAATATTTAACCATCCATGACTTTCTGAAAAGTGTATCAGCTGGATGCATATTATCTCCTGTCAGGGAGACTAAAGCTAGAGAATAAATTTTAAGAAAAACATGCATTGACATTAACACAAATACTATGAAGACACCTACCAATATTATAAATTACACAGACACATGTAAGCATGTCTTCAAATTATAAAGTGGGGATTTTTCTTTGCGATTGGAAGAATTGTGTACAACAAGAGCAATGACGCATCTGCATATAATCCATAATCAGGTTTTCCAGTGAATGTTCCAGGAGATCGCACATGGTCCAGTTTGGTGTTCAATTGACAAAATTGTACGTTCCAACACAGAGAGGGAGAAAAATGTTCCCTGTCTGAGAAGGAGCAGCCGATTGATTCCTCTCTCTTACTTTGTTCCGCCAGATAGAAAAGTGTGAGATCATAAAATCCTTGCGTCATCTTTACCACTTGTGAAGGATTCCTGGTGAGGACTCATTGGAATCTCTCCACTGCCTGAAACGAAGGGAATTCAGCCAAATCCCACTGTTCCAGAAAGAAATCCCACTACCAGTAGCTTGTGTGAGCAGAATAACTTAAAAGGCAGAATAACATGTTGGGGCACTCTATTATTTTAACATTTGTTATGGGTGCAACTTTCTGTGTCTCACATTTTTCTAAAAAATGGCGGGGTCTGAGACCTAAATCATTGACCACCTCACTAAACTGGCTGCCTTTACGATGGGTGTAACCAGTGGAGACATGGGACTGGAAAAGGACATAGTGACTCTCCAACATTTGTTGGAACACAAATGAGAAATTCCCAGAGGCTGTTCAAGTGGAAATTCCCTTCCCCAGAGGATTGTGGTGCCTGGATGTTTGCATTTATTCAAATTTGTTTTCGGTATGTAGTAAAATGGTATACAGACAGAAACGTGCTGCTGAGACCAAAAGCACATGGAGCGGTGATAAAATATCTAATGGCTCACTCCTGCTGCTCAGTCCTGTGTTGCTATGTTCTATTAAACCCCCCACAGCTCCTGTAAGGAGCAGATGGAGGCCACTTGCTACAAATACCTGGTCAACAGTAACACAGGATCTCATCAATCCCTCAAGATTGTCACACATGGTTTGGTGTCGGTTGGAAAATGTTATTTGTTTCGACAGACGCTTCTTGTCTCTTTACGAGTGTTTCCTCTCTGCAACTTGTGGTTCATTTGTTGGTGTTATCATCGACCCAGATTCACCGTGAATACAGTCCCCATACCTCAACCAAAGATGACTCACAAAATACTGTACTCTCTCTGATTGCAACGTTCAATAAAAGAACATTCAGGAAAATTACAGCCATTAACTTTGCAATTACTGAATATGAGGACAAAAGGAACAGGATCAGGTAATTCGGATGATCAAGCCATTGCATAACATCATGGCTGAACTACCGTTGACAGTAACTCCTCTTTTTTAAGTCCAATTCTTCACCCCTTAGCTATCTGACAGGTCAAAAATCCATCTAACTCCTCCTTAAATACTTTCAGCGATAAAGCTCCCCTAGCTCTCCCGCCCAGATAATTCCTGACAGTGATTACCTTCTGTGAGAGGAAAGCATTCCCTACACATGCACTGTCACCTATTGATATGAACAAGAGGTGAACACAGGGGCTCAGGAAAGAGCGAATGGCTTTGATACCAAGGCAGTATTTGGTTGAGGATGGCATCGGGACCACCTACTTATTTGAGCTGAATGTGGACGGGCTCTTTCAGAATACAAATAAAGAAGTTTGGGGTCAGTTGCCAACAATCCTTTCAGTCCCGGGACATCTCTGCAGGACATCCTCAGATTAGCCTCCTCAGCACAAACATCTTCAGCTGGTCCATCAATGTCTTTCCCCATTATAAGATCTGAAGTAGGCATGATGACTGAAGATCACAGATTGTTCAGAACAAATTGACCCCTACCAGCTCAGGAACCATTCTGTGTCCATGTGCAGCAAGACCCGGAAAGCATTCCGGTTTGTGCTGTTAACGTGTCGGTAAAATTTATGTAACAGCACGGTCAGACACTGCACATTTCAACAGTTAAAAGAGGAGCTCATTCAGCATCTCAAACCGGTCGCACACGGGTATGAGTTAGCATTCAGGAACAGGCAGAGTGACAGCACATTCAATATTCCTGCCTGTTACACAGGAAGAAGAGTGGTCTGTTCAGTGCATCGAGCTGTTAAACAGGAACAGGCAGAGCCCAATCAGACCCTTAAACCTGTTCTATGAGATTAGGAGGATGCTATTCATCCCCACGTGACAGTTATACAGGAACAAGAGGGGGTCACTGATATTCCAACATGACAAACCAATGAAACCGAGACTGCACTGATAGAAGACTCCATGATGTTAATCATGGTTCCATTGTTTGTAGAACGTGTGCTGCTTTAACATAGTTTGCTGGCAATGAGGAGGGAAGCTAAATGATTTGTGTCAACTCTCAAGGAGGCATTTTTCCATCACCGAGAAGACACACCCTTGTTCTCCATGGAGGTCAGAATCTGGTGGGAATAGTTAACTGTTTTAGCATGAAGGTATTGTGGCTGCTGTAGGGATTGTGGATAACGAGACTTTCAATGCAGGACCATACACCAAATTCACTGTATTAATGTGGGGAGAGATTATTCAAACACTGGCCCTCTGTCTCTCTCATGCGACATGGGAATTGGGTGTGGATTGAGGGGAATATTCTCAGAGGCTCTCAAACTATCGACAATCATGCAACCCGAGTAAAAAGAAGCCATGGAATCTTTCCCCGTATCAGTGTCTATTTAGAACATCGTGAGTGACTGTCCCTCCCCCTCAAGTTTCAATGCAATCGCCTCTCATTCTCTCACAACGCCAGGGATTAATCTTCACAGTCTCCTCGGAATTAGTCTGGTGAAACTCCATTGCATCCTCTTTGTGGCAAGGCGATCATTCTTTATAAAGAAGAGAATGTCTGTCCACAATATCCCAAATGCTGCCTCAACAACACTCTCAGCGACGATCATAAAATCTCTTTTTCCTCTTAGACATCTCCGTTTCTTTTCTGTGGCGTAAAAAGACTTTCCTTCTCTCTATAATGCTGGGAAGTGTTAACACTTTTATAATGAAGGTATTGTTGCTGCTGTCGTGATTATGGACACCATGACGTTCATGGCAGGATGATGCATCTATTGAACTCTATTAATGTTGGGAGAGTTTATTCAAAAAGCCTGAACCTCTGTCTCTCTCTCTCTCTCTCTCCCTCCTTTCTTTCTCCTCTCTCTCCCCTCTCTTTCTCTCTCTGTCTCAGTTTAAATAGTGGGTGGGGTGGTTGGGTGGAACGTTCTCAGAGGCTCTAAAACTGTCGAGAATCATGTGATCTGAGTGGAAGAAAAAGCCATGGAACTTATCACCATATCAGTGTCTGCTTAGAACATCATGAGTGATTGTCCATCCCCCTTAAGGTTCAATGCAATCACCTCTTATTCTCTCACTGAGCTTCACTCATTACTCATGGTGCCATCATCCCAGGGTTTAGTCTGGTGAAACTTGAGAGAACGTCTATCCACAGTACCCCAAATACTGCCTCAACAACACTCTCAGGGATTGTCAAAAAACATATTTTCTCTCATTTAGACATCGCCATTTATTTCATGTACCACAAAAAGCCATTCCTTCTCTATGCACTACGACTGACATGGAATTTATAAGTCCCTGACATCTGTACGTCAGCAGCAATAAAGCCAGCACCAGAGATACCTATGGAGCCGTGCATCACTCTCGGGGAGAATTTCAATAAGATTGAATACACCTAAAATAGGGGATGATCACGTACCTGAATGGAAATGAGATGCAGCAATACAGAAAACAGGCAGAGAAAGGGAGCTTTCTTTACCTTTATTCTCCTCTCACAGGATGTATGAAGCCCTGGTCAGGGCAGTATGTTGTGCAGATCTTGAACTGAGTGACTGGTTCAGCTGTTCCACAGGACAGGAAAGAGTAAAACGCATAGCTTTGGGTTTGTAGTGTCACAACACAGGAGAAATCTTCCTGCTTAATTAAAACCAGCAACAGAGAAAAGATTTATCCCATGCAGTAATCTGTGATAATTCTAGAGTCCAAATCTATTTAAAGTAAAAAATAACAACTTTATTTCTTAAAGTATAACAGAGAATAATAAACGAACAACTATTTACAACTTCTTCCTCTAACCTGTCTTTTACCTTCCCCCTCCACAGTACTTCTCCGATTAGACTCCTAATTAAGATTTACAAAACAAAACTTCTTTTCTCAAAACCAGGAAGCTTTCGGTTCTTCTCCATATTCCTGTCTTCTTTTCGTCTTGGGGACTCTGCTTCACCAAATACGAATCAATAAAGGTACCTATAGGAGAGCTATATTTCAGACAGTCTTTGCACGCTGGTAGCTCGACAGTTCTTCTCCCATTTTTTCAAGTTTCCATGGTCTTGTACCACCAAACTATTGGATTGTATCATTTGCTGTTAAGATTGTCAATATAATAAATTGAAACTTGTTTGGAGGTGGGTATTTTGGGGTATAATTTAAAATGGTTTGCTGAATTTGTTTCAAGACAATGAGCTAATCGGGTTGTTCGACCAAATGTTACATTATATCTATTGTTCAGAACTCTTGATGCTGTCAGGTTGTTATTGTTGGCTTTTAATTCTCTAAAAGGTACAGTACACCCACGTGTTCATCACAGAAGTCACACGGAAACCTGAGGAGGGAATCATGACACATTGACTTCCCTAAAGGTCATGAGGCAAGCAGATTGGTTTTTATAACAAATGATAATGGTTGCTATTAAACTCCCCAATTTCAACAGACCATTATTCTATGGCTCTAGATTATGAGTCAATGGCTTGACCACCATAAACTGACTTCTCTTATGTGTAGAGAACAAGTTAAACATTCTCAATAGCAATTATTTAGTCACGGACATGGTTACTAAGAACGTGAAACTGTTGCATCCTGATTTAACAAAGGCACGAATGGTTTATTCAGATATTACACTGAGACAGAGGACGAGACTGGGATATCATGATGGTGGTATTGGACAGGATTGGTGAGTGAGGAGGACATGGAGATGTAAATCTGTGAAGGACAAAATGGATTATGGAGTTTGAGAAGAGTCTGGTTCCTTCTTGCATATCAATGAGTACTTTATAAATCGTAGTTTGATAGTTATAATATATAAGGAAATGAATTTTTGTTTGGAACTGAAGATATTGATTTGCACTTTACAAAATGTACATATCATGAGCCGAAATTCAGTTCAACCCAGTTTAGTAGACAAATATAATGACTTACCAGGAACACCAACTATCGCGAGGATGGGATAGTAACCACCTTGAATAATCCAAAGGATATCCTGTATCCGATATGCCAATGATATCAAAGGCTGAGAAAGCCAGTAAAGACCCTCGGATAAACTCCTGTCCATTGTTGGAACATTCCAGTCTAATGTTCTCAGATTCGGATCCATTGTTGGAACATTCTAATCCATGGTCCTCAGATTATGAACCATTATTGTAACGTTCCTGTCTAATGTTCTCAGATTCTGATTTCTCCTCCCCCTCTCTCTCGAGCTGCTGTAAGTGATGCTCCTACTTACACTATGGGATTGCACATTGAACAGAGCCCATTTATCTTTCAACGATGGAAACTCTCCACTGGGATAATTAGGATCCACGGAGATTTTCTTTAATCACAGTCACTGAACAAATAGCTCAATTTAACCTCTTTGAGTTCAATATTGATTTTATTCAAATTCAAAAGAACGTTCAAAATTTACTCATTTAGGTTGGGATATGTGGGGGTGGCTGAGGGAGGGAATATTGGAGATGGTAGATTGATTGCGTGTAATCATTCAATCTGCCTTGGATATGGGAATAATGTCAAAGGATTGTCAGAACATAAACAAGATTCGCCATTTATAAATAGAAACATCCAGTCTGTAACTACTGATCAGTGATTATAATGTCAGTAAAAAATGGAGAGAACTTTTCTAGTCCTTAATCTGACAGGCACACGTGCCTTCGACAACAGGATCTTTAACAGACAAATGGCATGGATATGTTAACAGAGAATATGATATGACACACAATTCAGATGGTTAGTCGAGGATCAGAGAGGGCATGTGAGTGTCATGCTGTTAATGTTGTCGATGTCAATCAACTGTGATTAAGTACCATGCACTGGTTTTCAATTTGAGTGTGTTTATATTTTTGGGGACATGGCTGCAGAGACTGGAGGGAGGGAACATGATATTTACCAGTCATCAGTACTGGGATGTTACTCTTTATAAATCATAAGAAAATCAAATTCCAGGATACATATCCAATGAGGAATGAGCACAGCCAATATTAACCATACGACCAGAAGACATTGGAGCAGAAATTTGGCCATTCAGCCCATTGAGTCTGCTCCGCCATTCAATGATGGCTGTTAAGTTTCTCAACACCATTCTTCCACTTTCTATCTGTAACCCTTCATCGCCTTTACAATAAAGAACCTATCTGCCTTACTCTTAAATACACTCAATTACCTGGCCTCGACAGCCTTCAGTAGCAGTGAATTCCCTAGATGCACCACTCTCTGGCTGAAGAGGTTCATCTTTATCTGTGTTTGAATAGGTCTTCTCTTTACTCTGTCCCCTCGGTCCTAATCTCCCCTCCATTGGAAATATCTTCCCAAAATCCACCCTGTTCAAGTCATTCAATAGTCTGTAAGTTTCAATTAGACCTCCTAATATTCTTGTGAACTCTATCAAATATAGACTCAGAGCCCTCAGATGTACTTCATATGTTAAGCTTTTCATTCCTGGGACCACTTTCGTGAATCTTATAGGAAAATGCTCCAGGGCTAGTACATCCTTCCTGAGATATGGGACCGAAAACTGTGCACAATAATCCAACTGTAGCCTGGCCAAAATCTTATAGAGCCTCAGAAGTACATCCCTGCATTTATATTCAAGCCTTATTGAAATAAATGGAATCATTTTATTTGCCTTCCCAACTGCTGACAACCTGCAGGTTTACCTTGCAAGATCCCTGGATGAGCACCGCCCCCCCCCCCTCCCCCCCACCGAGTCTTCTGAACTTACTCGCTATTTAGAAAATAGTCCATGCCTTTATTTTTCTGGCAAACTGCATGACCTCACACTTGCCCACGTTATACTCCATCTGCCACTACTTTGCTCACTCCCCTAACCTGTGCAAATCCTTCAGCAGGAGAAAGTGAGGACCGCAGATGCTGGAGATCAGAGTCAAAAAGTGTGGTGCGAGAAAAGCACAGCCAGTCAGGCGGACTCTGAGGAGCACAATATTCGACGTTTCAGACATAAATCCTTTATCGGGAATGAAGCTGGTGGGCGGAAAGTGGTTGAGAGATGAATGGGAGGGGCTGGGAGGAAGGTAGCTTGGAAGACAATGGCTAAATCGAGGTGAGTGGTGAGAGCGGAAGGTGGAGTGGATAGATGGGAAGGAAGATAGACAGGTAGGACAGTTCAACAGGTGGTGTTCAGTTGGAGGGTTAGATCTGGGATAAGGTGGAGGTAGATGAGATGAGAAAACTGGTGACATTGCGCTGGATACCATGTGGTTGAAAGGTTCCAAGGTGGAAGACGATGCGCTGTTCATCCAGACATCTGGTGGCTAGAATGCAGTGGATGAAGCCAGGAACTTGCATGTCCTTGGAGGAGTGGTGGGAGAGGCGAAGTATTCAGCCACAGGGAAGTGGGGTTGTTGGATGTGTGACGGAGAGTGTTCCCTGAAACGTTCTGCAAGTTGACGTCTTGTCTCCCCAGTGTAGAGGAGACTAGAAGCAATGGACAGAGTAAATGAGGCGTTTGGATGCACAGGATCTTCTCTGCCTGATGTGGAAGGATCCTTTTGGGCCTTAGATTGAGGTGAGGAGGAAGTTGTTGGCACCAGTTTCATACCTCTTGCAATGGCAAGGGAAGGTGCCGGGAGTGGAAGGTGGCTTGTTGGGGTGTGGGAGGGGGGACGCGTGAACTAACGAGGGTGTCGTGAAGGGATTGGTCTCTGCAGAATGCTGATAGGGGTGGGGAAGGAAGTATATCTCTGGTGGTGTGGTCTTACTGTTGGTGGCAGAATTGGCGGAGGATGATATTCTGAGGTTGGTGGTCTGGAAGCCGAGCATCAGAAGGGTTGCTAGAGGGTGCTACTGCACCCTCCTGCAGCTGAACCACCTCTTCGATGCTACCTATCCCTCTATTCCATCTTTGCACTGTTTGAAAACTTAGTCAGAATTCCCTCAGTTCCTTCATGTAGACCATTAATGCACAAAGCGAATTGTTGTGGTCCCAACACTGAGTCTTGAGGAATACCACTTATCACTGGATGCCATCCTGAGAAGGACACTTTTATCCCCACTCTCTGCTTTCTGTCAGACAGCCATGCATCTATCCAAGCTAGCACCTTGCCTGTAACACCAGGGGCCCTAATCTTTCTCAATAGCCTCCTGCATGGCACCTTATCAATTGAATTTAGAGAAGCAGGTGGATAACATCTACTGGTTCTCCTTGGTCCAATCTGCTCGTTACTCCCTCAAAGTATTCCAGCTGGGCATGACCTCCCATTGATGGAACAATGCTGACTTTGCACTATTTTGCTAAATCCAAGTATTCAGAAATCCCATCCTTCACGATGGATTCCAGGATGTTATCCACAAACAAGGTTAGGCTAATCAATCTGTAATTTTCCATCTTCTGCCTAAATCCCTTATTAGATGGAGTGTCACGTTAGCAATTTTCCAGCCATTCCTGATTTTAGTCATTCCTGAAAGATTACCACTTTCACTTTCACTACCTCTTCAGCTGTGTCCCTTACAATTCTGGGGTGTATTCCATATGGTTCCGGTGATTTCTCCAAATTCAGACCATTCAGTTTTCTAGCATGTTCTCCTTGGTGATGACCACCATACTCAGCTCTGCCCTCTCACTCTCTTCAATTTTTGAGAAATTACTCGTGTCTTCCACCATGAACATTGATGCAAAGTTCCTCATTCATTTCTTTGTTTTCCACGACTGTCTCTCCAGCATCATTTTCCAGTGGTCTATATTCACTTTTCGCCTCACTTTTGCACGTTATATATCTAAAGATCCTCTTCCAGTCTCCTTTGTATTACTGGTTAGCTTACCTCCAGATCTAATCTTCTCTGTCCTTTTTTCCCCTCATTTAGTCTTTGTAAGTGTCCCAATTCTCTAGTTTCCCACTGACCCTAACCACATTATACACTTGCTCTTTTGCTTGTATGCAATCCTTGACTTCCGTCGTCAGCCCCGGCTGCCTCATCCTCCCTGTACCATGCCTCTATTCCTCGGCAAGAATCCCTGTCTCCTGAATTAATCTTGGAATCTGCTGCCATTGCTGTTCCCCTGTCTTTCATGTTTGACACCTGTCCCAGTGAATTCCATCCAGCTTCTCCCTTATGCCTCTGTAGTTGCCTTTATTCAGCTGAAATACTGCTACCTCTGATTCTATCTTCTCTCTCTCTCTAATTGCAGAATAAATTCAATCATGTTCTGATCATTGCTTCCGAAGTTTACCTTCACCCTAATCTCCCTTACGAATCCTGTATCATTTGTTCCCGAGTGCGCTCCACCAGATGTTGCTCCAAAAAGCCATCTCATAAACATTCCTAAAATTCCTTTTCTTGCGAACCACTACCAATCTTATGTTACCAGTGCCCCTGTATACTGAAATCACCCGTGATTACTGTACTTTCCCTTTTCTACACATCTTTTCTATCTCCTGGTGTATCTTGTGCCCCAGCTCTTGACTACTCTTTGGAGCCCTGTACAAGGCTTCAACTGTGGTTGTCTTACCTTTGTGGTTCCTCAATTCTATCCAGGCTGATTCTACACCATCTGACCTTACTTCCTTTCTTACGATTCATTTAATCTCATGTCTTGCTTATAATGCAAATCCACTCCCTCTGCCCACCTGCCTATCTCTTTGATAGGATAAATATCCTTAAATATTCAGATTGCCTTGCAGCCACATCTCTGTGATGCCCATCGCTTCATACCGGCTGATTTAATTCTGCGCCACAAGCTCATTTACCTTATTCCTTATACAGCATGCATTCAGTTATAACCCCTTCAGTCCTGCATTAACCGTCCCTCTTCTCATTGTCATTCATTTGTGCAGTGTGCTTGAAGTTTGATATGTTAAACATTTCCAGATGCTCTATCCTATTTGTGTGTGTGCTGGAGACTTTAATAACCTCTCCTGAGTTCTGTCCTCTTACCTCCTCGTTAAAGTCGGCTTTTCTAATTAAACCATATAACTGCACCCCCACCCCGCATACACACACACACACATACACTCACACACACACACATACACACACACAGACACACACACACACACACATACACACACACAGGCACACACACACACATACACACACAAACACACACAGACACACACACACACACACACACACACAAACACACACACACACAGACACACACACACACACGCTCTTAAAGCTCTGTCTACGAGAAAGGCTATGGGCCCTGACACCATTCCTGCAATAGGACTGAAGACTTGTATTGCGCAACAAGCCGGGCCCATGGGAAGATGTTTCATTCCATTTCCAACTCTGACATCTCGCTGGCAATGAGGAAAATTACTCAACTATGTTCTATCCCTAAATAGGAGAATAATTACCAATCTGACCGATTCACACAGCCTCAGTCCCATCACGACAGTCAAATTGGTGGGAATACTTTTTGATAGAGCTGTCAAGTAGCACGTAAATTATCAGTCAGTGTGGTTTCTGATAGGTTCCCATGTGGAGATGGTGCTGTAGTGGACATATCATTGGATTACGAATCCAGACCAGGATAATGCTCTGGCAGCTGGTGGAAGTTAAATATAATTAATAAAATATCGAGACCTAAAATCTGGTGTCAGTAATAGTGATCTTGTGTCCAATGTTGATTGTAAACCTCGATCTCCTTCACCAATATTCTTTCAGGAAGTGAATCTCCCGTGCTTTCCTGGGCTGGCCTAAAAGTGACTCCAGACGCACAGACATGGTCTCTGAATCGGCCACGTGAGACACTCAATTGTATCAAACTACTCTGAGGTCTTAAATGATAAAACCTGACAGAACTCCCGGCATCAACCTCGTTATCAGAAAAGGGAATGGGAAACACAGTCCTATTGACCCTGCATAGACATCTTTCCTAACATCTGAGAGATTGTGACAATATTTACAGAGCTTTCCCACAGACTGCACAGAAACATCGGGAGAGGAGGACGTCATTCAGCACATTGAGCTTTCCCCATGCTATTTCATGGCCGAACATTTCCTCAATGCAGTTTTCCCCACACATTGTTCATATCCCAAAATATATTTAAATATTATGAAATATAATGCCTTCGTCCTATCAATATATAGGGAATTCTCTGATAACCCTTGTTTATTAAGTACGATTTGAATGTAATGCGATTCGTGAACCGTTTTCTATAAAGTGAACTATCATCCCTGCTTCCAATCTGTCACACCCTGTCAGAGTTTTATATATCTCACTGAGATCTCCACTTATTTACCTAAAGCACATGGGATACCGGCCCAGTCATCCCAAATTCTGCTCCCACAACTAACCTGCCATCCCAGATATCAGTCTGGTCATCCTTGACTGCACTCCCTCGATGTCAGGTTTGCCCTTTATTCTGTAAGGACACCAAACTGCACACAACACTGCAAAATGTTCGAGTTGGGGTCCCACCAAGGCCCTCTACAGTTGCAGTAAATGACCCTTACTCCTGTATTCTAAATTCCCCTGAAATGAAGGTGAATAAGCCATTTATCTTCCTACCTGCTTTCTGCTCCTGCAATATTGCTTTCAGTGACTGGTGTACAGGGAGATCCAGATTCTATTCAATGTTACAGCTCCCCACTTGCTGGGTCTATGTACACTGTATACAGCGTGCCAATGCCATTCCCAGTATTGACTTCCAAGTTCAGAACGCACTGCCCTACAAAGACTCGGAAGGCTGCGCAGAAATAAACAAAATTGCTGCTTAAATTAATTTATAGATCAACAGTTTTGAACCAATCCCTTTTCAAATGATAGGTTGCCATTCAATTGATCCCATCAAAGTACACAACTTCTCATCTCTGCCATTGCTCTCCATCTGTCAGGTATTTGCCCAGTAACTCCACTTGTCTCAATCAACGTGGAGCCTTTTTTTACATCCTCCTCATCCATTCACAAGCTGACATCGTTTAGTGCTGACAGCAGACTTGGGAATATTGCAATTGAGCCCCTCAACCAAAGGTATGATGTGTATTGGGAATAGCTGGATGCCAAATCTCGAGCCTTATTATATCTTCCAAGCCTTCGATACAAAAACACATGGTTTTGTTGCGACTCACTGTTTCCTGCCAGCTCTTCCGTTCTAACACCATGACCATATATTAGCCCCAGTCCCATAGGATTCGAATTTGAACAGTAGGCTTGGGGCTTTATCAAAAATCTTTCTGAGATTCCAATCGTATTGAGTTGATACGGTCGCCATAATTTTGCTAAAACCGCTTTCTCAAATATGAGTCCTATTTCATAAATATCTGTTGACTTTGTCTATGCCCATTAATTTCAATCCAATATTTTCTCTAAAGCTTTCTAGTTGCTAATTTCATTCCATTCCCTTTTTCTCACCAGACTAAAGTTCCCTCGTATTGCGAGGAATTTTATTTTTGCTTTGTTTTCTTCTGTGAAGGCATAACTTAAGTATTTTCTCCATTGATCTGCTATTTCCCTGTCCTCAACTATCTGGTATCAGACTGTAAGAAAGTTGCACCTTTTTCTCTTAATTTTGCCATCGATGTATTTTCAGAAGATATTAAAAGTTCACCCCTATACACTTTGATAAGATATTCTTCAGAAACCCATCAATTCCTAACTTAGGCTACTGAATGATTGACCTTCCACAGCCATACAATCACAGAAGCACAGACTCTGTACCCTTAGAAATACAGCATGGTCTACATTAGCCCCACTTTCCAACACAAAACCCGTCGCTGTGAATCTTATGGCATTGCAAGTGCACAACCATGTATTTTCTAATGGTCTTGAGGTTACCATGACAATTCCCCTCTCACGAAGTGCATCCGAGACCCCAACACACTTTGGGTGAAAAGCTCAAATCCTCACTAAGACTCAAACCCTTCACTTTAAAAGTGTGTCCCTTTGATTAAAAGGTTTCTATCCAACCCGTCCATGTCCCTCGTAATCGTATTCTCCTGATTTACGTCCCCCTTAGCGTTTTCTGCTCCAAACTAAACAACCCGAGCTTCTCCAAGCTCTCTCCGTCGCTGATATGCTCCATCCAAGGGAACATCCTGGTGAATCTCCTCTGCACTCCCTCCAGTGCAATCACATTCTTCCTGTAATGTAGCTCCCAGAATTACTCACAGTATTTCGTCTTGGCTAACGAAAGTTCCGCATAGCTCTTATAATCTACGCTTCGATGTGTGAAGGCTGTGTTTATGCTCCCGTACGCTTTCTCAAATTGTGTGTTCCCCTGTCCAGCCACATTCAGGTATGTGTGGAGAGGCACCCTCTGACCTTCCTGGTGTGCTGCCATTCATTGATTCCTACCCTGCCTGGTTCCTTTCCAAAGTGCATGACCTCATATTTATCAGAGTTACATTCCATCTGCCATTGATGTGACCACCTGAGCATTCCATCTGTATCTTCCTGTAACTTAAGACCTTCCTCCTCACTGCCAACTACCGCCAATGTTTGTATCAAACACAAACTTATTTATGACACCCCCAACCTCTCGTCCATAGTCACAGCTGCATCCTTTATGATAAGGTTTAAAATCAGAAAACAACAGCTTGTAGTCCAACAGGTTTATTTGGAGGCACGAGCTTTCTAAGCGCTGGTTCTTCATCAGGTGATTGTGCGCTTTGATGAAGCGTTTTGAAAGCTAGTTTCACCGAATAAACCTTTTGCACTATAACCTGGTGTTATACATTTTTTAGCTTTGTCCACCCCAGTCCAACACCAACACCTCCGAATCACAAATATTTAGAGACACAGCACTGATCCCCGTTGTACACCATTGGACACTAGCCTCCAATCACACAAACAGCCTTCTACCACCACCCTCTGTATCCTACCACTAAAGGTGATTTGGATGCAACTTGGCAAGTCACTAATGAGTCCTACCTGTTCGCTGATTATTCTGTTCCGCTGGACACACTTGGAGAATATCAGGACATTCTCCCTAATTTTTCCTGCGAGTAGGTTTCCATGCCCTGTATTAGTCAGGCCTCTCCAAGTGATGAATTTCCTCCTTATTGTAGCCTTAACTGGCCTCCCAGATCCTGCCATTATTTGCCTTGAATGTGAAATAGACTGCGAGGGAAGCGTTCTGCTAATTTCCAGCTTAATATGTTTTGTGAATTTTCTAAATTTCACTGTGACCCACCTCTCATTCTTTGAACCTCTAGAGAACACAGGCCGATTTTCCTCAACAGGCAATCTCACCATCTGAGGAATTAATCTGGAACATTCCCATTGCACATCCTCTGTGGTCAGTATATTCTTTATAAAATTCGGTCACCAAAACTGTACACAATACTCCAGCTACAGTCCCATCAACATTTTGATGGGAAGTACATCTATTTCATCAGACTTAGCAATGTTCAATCCAGCTCCATGTTCAAGTACTACCTTGTTACTGACATGAATTGACTTTATGTCTTTAGCTCCAGGAGTCCGAAATGATCAATTAGTGTTACTGGGAGATTTTCTGGATCTTCCTCCATGAAGAAAGATACAAAGTAACTGGTTGTTTTCTTGGCCATTTCCCAGTTCTCTGCAATGTCCTCACTTCTCCCGATTACAAATTTCCACGTTTGAACTTGCTTTTATTTTGTTTCCTTTGAAATATAGATCGCAGATTGATGCAGTCTTTGTGTTCCTGTTTGTTAGCAGGTATGTTCTCGTTTTGATTTCCTTTTCAGTTTCATGGCCTTCCTTTTCTGGATCGTTAATTTCTGAGAATTCTCAGATTTCCACAATAGCTGGAATTCTTCTGAAGTCACTTCCTACGATTAACATATTTTCTAATTTGTTATGTTAACCATCATTCAGTCACTTTCTGACTCTGGTGTTTGTACCTGAAATAAATAGACGTATGTTTCAGACTATGCAGTATTTCTAAAAACTCTTGGTCCTGACCAGTTATATTCAGGAAAACTGCAGAAGGATAGGAGAAATTGCGGGAGCACTGCTTGGCTCTTTTCTATCATCGCTGGCCAACGAGTGAGGTCTTGGACGACTGGCGCATAGGGAATGCTGAGCCCGTGTTCAAGAAATGCTACAAAGATAAACTTGGGAACTAAAGACCAGTAATCCTAAAATCTAGTGGGCAGGTTACTTTAGAAGATTCGGAGAGATTGGATATTCATGGATTGGGAAAGACAGGGTGTGCTTCGGAGTAAGACTAGAATGGTGATAAAAAGCAGAGCAGGTAAGGCAGCATCCGAGGAGCAGGAAAATCGATGTTTTGGGCAAAAGCTCTTCATCAAATTCAGCACCGGAGTTTGTGCAAGTGAGAGCATGACTCGCAATTTTGTTGGAGTTCTTTGCTAAAGTGACCAGCAAGTTGAGGAGGTCCGGGTGGTATACGTAGTCTAGATGGATTCCAGTCAGGACATCAATAAGGTTCCACATGGTACGCCGCTCTGTAAGGTTAGATCGCATGGAATTGAGGGGGAGCTGGCAAATTGGATCCAAAATTACCTTGATGGTAGGAAGCAGAGATTAATACTGGAAAAATGCTGGCCAGACTGGAGGCCTGTGAATAGTGGAATGCCTCAGGGGTTGATGCTATTGCCACGACATATTACATATATCTATGATTTACATGAGAATGTACAGGCATGATTGTAAGTTTGAAGACGGCACTAAAACAGGGAACATCATGGAGAGTGAGGTTGGTTATCAGAAATTTCAGAAATTACAGCAGTATCTTGATCAGCTGGAGGAGTGGGCTGAGAAATGGCAAATGGATTTTAATATGGATCAGTGTAAGTTCTTGCATTTTAGAAAGTCAAATCAAGTGTGGAGTTTCATGGTGAATGGTTGGGTCCTAAAGAGTGTAGTGGAACATAGGGACCTTGGAATTCAGTTGCATGGTTCTCTGAAAGATGATTCAGAGGTAGACAGTGAAGAAAGCTTTTAGCACACTGACCTTAATCGGTTTGTATCACTGAGTATCGAAATTAGGGAGTTATGTTGCAGTTATACAGGATGCTGATGAGGCCATATTGGTAGCGTTACGTTCAGTTTTGTTCACTTTGCAATAGGAAGGATGTTATTAAACTGGAAAGAGTGCAGAAAAGAATTACAAGTATATTGCCAAGTTATCAATGGTCTGAGTTGTAGAAAGAGGTTGGACAAGTTAGGACTTTTTACTTGGGTGCATGAGACTGAGGGAGGATCATATTGAAGTCTGTAAGATCATGTCAGGCATGGATAAAGTGAATGCACCCAGTCTTTTTTTCCCAGGGTTGGTTAATCACAGACTAGAGAGCATCAGTTTAAGGTCAGAGAGGACAGAATAAAAGGGAACCTGAGAAACAACTTTTTAACACAGAGGATGTTACGCATATGGAATGAGAAGTGGTTGAGGAGGATACATAAAAAACATTTAAAAGGCATTTGAACAAATACACGGATAGGAAAGGATTAGAAGGATACAGGGCAATGGCAGGGAAATGGGGTTAGCGTGGATGGGCATATTGATCGGAATGGACCAGTTTGGGCGGAAGGGCCTGTCTCCGTGCTGTCGGACTCTTTGACTCTAACAACCATTGCTCATCTCCCACTGAATTTTATGTTGTACTTTCCAAATTCACTGAAGATATCTTAACATTCTAGCCTCCAGTCTTCCATAATGTTTGACTAGAATATTCAAGCATTCTATATTATATGCAGACAATTTGTAAAATACACCTTATAAATTCCATTATTCCTTAAAAGCTGCTTCAGACCAAGGTTAATATTGGACCAAGGACCAATTCGTCCTTCTGAACACACAACATCAAATCCGAAATAACCTGCTCTCTAGTTTGCTTCACAACATACTCTTCAAACCACCTCATATACTCTTACAGAACTTATTTTTCTCAGCTTCAGCAGTCACTTAGTTAACGCAGTTTAGATACAACTTCAGACCATTCAACAAGACTGCGGTATCCACAATACTTGCCTAACTAATTTCCAGAGCATATGATGCTCAGGTTTTCTGCGACAGTTTTGCTTTTGATATGTAACACACCGATATTTGCTTCTCCTTACTGTCTGTAAACACTAACTAAACTGATTCTGTGGCACCTGAGAGACAGGTCTGTGTCATTATCAGTGACAGACCTGGACAAGACATTCTGGGAGGCTCGTCTCGACGCTGAGATGATCTGGAGAAATGTCCCACAATACTGGACAAGCAACAATATCCTCCTCTCTCTGTTAGGATAAGAGTTATCGTATACTCTCTTCTCCCTCACACTCACTGTATATCTGTTATGGCACCTAACCCCGAACAAGATTCACGCTCTGTCTTCAAATAAGGCTCAGACATTACCACTCTCACTATTGAATTCAGCAACTAATCATACTATATAGATTTAAAACTGTCGACTGACACATTCCAGATACTTCACAACTCCCTCCACCTACACCAGCACAAACAGCAGGGTCACCCATTCCCATTCTCCATCCATCCCTTTTTCCCATTTCAGGAGAAACAGCCTGGAATAGAATAGAAAGGTCCAAGCCGGGTACTGGAGTCCCCTATATCCGTTCACTCATTCTCCTCCCCCCGCCATGTGGGGAGGACTCTGAAAGAGCTGGAGAGGACCAGAACGCCTCGTGTGGAGTATCCGAAACATCCACGTCCTACTGGCCGGTTAAGGAGCAATGTCCAGTGAAAGAAATTCTCAGTTTAAACCCACTGGCAGTTCCAACAACAGTCCTTTCACTTCTAAAAAAAAAACCCACAGATACCTCACTGCACAGAGACGCAGACACAGAAATAAACAGACGAACGCACGCAATACTTACATGGAAATAGGTATACATACACGTATGAACACACAAATACATATACAGTCACATACAAATCGACATAAATCTAGATAGAAACACAGGCTGAAACACAGACAGATGTAGACACGCAAACACACATAACAAACACATGGGATACACACACAGAGGCACACGCACAAACACTCACATACAATTACACAGAGGCACATACACTAGTGTCATTAAGACACAAATCGATATGTTTTTGATTTGTAAGGAGATCAAGGATTCTAGGGAGAAGACAGAAGAATGAGGTCAAGGTGCATATAAGAAATTATTGAACGGAATTTCAGACTCGATAAGCTGAATGGTTTCAATCAGCTCAATTACAGCCATTAACTTTTCAATTGCCGAATATGAGGACAAAAGAAACAGGATCGGGTAATTTGGATGATCATGCCATTGCATAACATCATGGCTGGTCTACTGTTGATATTAACTCCTCTTTCATGCCCAATTCCTCATCCCTTCGCTCTCTGACAGGTCAAACATCTATCTACATACTCCTTAATTGCGTTCAGTGATTTAGCTCCCCTAGCTCTCTAGCCCAGATCGTCCCTGACAGTGATTACCTTCTGTGAGAGGAAAGCCCTCCCTACACATACACCGTCACCTATTGATGTGACAAAAAAGCGAACACAGGGGCTCAGGTAAGAGCGAATGGCTTTGATACCAAGGCAGTATTTGACTGAGGATGGCATCGGGACCGCCTACTTATTTGAGCTGAATGTGGATCAGGTTTAAACTTCGCACTGGACGGGGTCTTTCAGAACACAAATAAAGAAGTTTGGGGTCAGTCGCCAACAATTCTCTCAGTCCCGGGGCATCTCTGCAGGAGATGCTCAGGTTATACTCCTCAGCACAAACGTC
Organism: Chiloscyllium plagiosum; assembly: GCF_037043375.1. Lineage (NCBI taxonomy): Eukaryota > Metazoa > Chordata > Chondrichthyes > Orectolobiformes > Hemiscylliidae > Chiloscyllium > Chiloscyllium plagiosum. The sequence goes on along the minus strand of NW_028270169.1, from coordinate 70,776,338 downwards.
TTCAGCTGTTCCATCAGTATATTTTCCCATCATAAGATCGGAAGTGGGTATGATGACTGAAGATCACACAATGTTCAGAATAGTTTGTCCCTTATCAGCTCCTGAACCATTCTGTGTCCATGTGCAGCAAGTCCCAGACAGCATTCCGGTTTGTGCTTTTAAAGTGTCGGTAACATTTATGTAACAGCACGGCCAGACACTGCACATTTCCACAGTTAAAAGAGGAGCTCATTCAGCATCTCAAGCTGGTTGCACACGGATATGTGCTAGCATTCAGGAACTGGAAGAGTGACAGCAGGAAGAGTTACACAGGAAGAAGAGTGGTATGTTCAGTGCATCGAGCTGTTAAACAGGAACAGGTAGAGCCCAATCAGACACTTAAACCTGTTCCATGAGACCAGGACGAGGCTATTCATCCCCACGAGACAGTTATATAGGAACAAGTGGGGGTCACAGATTTTCCAACATGACAAACTAATGAAATCGACACTGCACTGATAGAGGACTCCATGATGTTAAGCATGGTTCCATTATTTGTAGAACGTGTGCTACTTTAACTGGCTGTGAGGAGGGAACCCAAATTATTTGTGCCAAGTCTCAAGGATGCATTTCCCATCTCCGAGAAGACACACCCATGTTCTCCATAGAGGTCAGAATCTGGTGGGAATAGTTAACTGTTTTAGCATGAAGGTATTGTGGCTGTTGTAGGGATTGTGGATAACGAGACATTCAGTGCAGGACTACACAATAAATGAACTGTATTAATGTGGAGAGAGTTTATTCAAATACTGGTCCTCTGTCTCTCTAATGCGACATGGGGATTGGGTGTGGAGTGAGGGGAATATTCTCAGAGGCTCTAAAACTATCAACACTCATGCAACCTGAGTAAAACAGAAGCCATGGAATTTTTCACCGTACCAGTGTCTATCTAGAACATCGTGTGTGACTGTCCCTTCCCCCAAGGTTCAATGCAATCGCCTCTCATTCTCTCACAATGCCAGAGATGAATCTTCACTGTCTCCTCATGGTACCATCATCACAGGGATTAGTCTGGTGAAACTCCATTGCACTCTCTCTGTGACAAGGTGATCATTCCTTATAAAGGAGAGAATGTCTGTCCACAATATCCCAAATACTGCCTCAACAACACTCTCAGAGATGATCATAACAACTCTTTTTCCTCTTAGACATCGTTTATTTCCTGTGGTGTAAAAAGACTTTCCTTCTCTCTATAATACTGGAAAGAGTTAACACTTTTATAATGAAGGTATTGTTGCTGCTGTCGGGATTATGGATATCATAAAGTTCATGGCAGGATTACGCACCAATTGAACTGTATTCATGTTGAGAGAGTTTATTCAAAAGCCTGAACGTCTCTCTTTCTCTCTCGCTCTCTCCTCTCTTTCTCCTCTCTTTCTCTCTCTGTCTCAGTTAAAATAGGGAGTGGCGGTGGTTGAGTGAAACGTTCTCAGAGGCTCTTAAACTATCGATAATCATGTAATCTGAGTGAAAAACGTTATGGAATTTATCACCGTATCAGCGTCTGTTTAGAACATAATAAGTAATTGTCCATCCCTCTTAAGGTTCAATGCAATCGCCTCTTATTCACTCACTGAGCTTCACTCACTGCTCATAGTGCCATCATCCCAGGGATTAGTCTGATAAAACTTGAGATAAAGTCTATCCACAGTACCCCAAATACTGCCTCAACAACATTCTCAGGGATTGTCAAAAACATATTTTCTCTCACTTATATATCGCTATTTCTTTCCTGTGCCACAAAGAGCCATTCCTTCTCGATGCACTATGACTGACGTGGAATTTATAAGTCCCTTCCATCTGTCCGTAGCATCAATAAAGCCAGAACCAGAGATACCTATGGAGATGTGCATCACTCTCGGGGAGAATTTCAATGAGATTGAATATACCTAAAATAGGGGATCATCTCGTACCTGAATGGAAATGAGATGCAGCAATACAGAAAACAGGCAGAGAAAGGGCGCTATCTTTACATTTGTTCTTCTCTCACAGGATGTATGAATGCCTGGTCAGGGCAGCATGTGATGCAGATCTTGAATTGAGAGGCTGGTTCAGCTGTTCCACAATACCGTAAAGAGTAAAATGCACAGCTATGGGTTTGTAGTGTTACAACACAAGATAAATCTTCCTGCTTAATTAAAACCAGCAACAGAGAAAAGATTTATCCCATGCAGTAATCTGTGGTAATTCTAGAGTCCAAATCTATTGAAAGTAAAAATTAACAACTTTATTTCTTAAAGTATAACAGAGTATAAACGAACGACTATTTACAAATTCTTCCTCTAACCTGTCTTTTACCTTCCCCATTTACAATACTACTCTGATAAGACTCCTAATTAAGAATTACAAAACACAACTTCTTATCTCAAAATCAGGAAGCTTTCATTTCTTCTGCATATTCCTGTCTTATTTTCTTCTTGGGGACTCTGCTTCACCAGTTACGAATCAATAAAGGTAACTATAGGAGAGCTATTTTTCAGGCAGTCTTTGCATGCTGGAGCTTGGCAGTTCTCCTCTCAACTGTTCAATTTTCCATGCACATGTACCGCCAAACTATTGGACTGTATCATTGGCTGTTAAGATTGTCAATGTAATAAATTGAAACTTGGTTGGAGGTGGGTATTTTAGGGGTATCACTTAAAATGTTTTGCTGAATTTGTTTCGAGACAATGAGCTAATTGGGTTGTTCGACCAAATGTTACATTATGTCTATTTTTCAGAACTCTTGGTGCTATCAGGTAGTTATTGCTGGTTTTTAATTCTCACAAAAGTACAGTACACCGACGTGTTCATCACAGAAGTCACACGGAAACCTGACGAAGGAAGCAAGACACATTGACTTCCCTAAAGGGCTTGAGGCAAGCAGATTGGTTTTTATAACGAATGATAATGGTTGCATTTAAACTCCCCAATTTCCTTCATGAGATATCAACAGACCATTATTCTGTGGCTCTAGATTATGAGTCAATGGCTTGACCACCATAAACTGTCTTCCCGTATGTGCAGGGAACAAGTTAAACATCCTCAATAGCAATTATTTAGTGACGGATATGTTGTTACAAGGAACGTCAAACTGTTGCATCCGGATTGAACAAAGGCACAAATGGTTTATTCAGATATTGCACTGAGACTGAGAACGAGACTGGGATATCATGATGGTGGTATTGGACAGGATTGGTGAGTGGGGAGGACATGGAGATGTAAATATGTGAAGGACAAAATGGATTATGGAGTTTGAGAAGTGTCTGGTTGCTTCTCGCATATCAGTGGGTAATCTATAAATCGTAGTTTGGTAGTTATAATATATAAGGAAATCATTTTTTGTTTGGAACTGAAGATATGTACAGTCAGTTCAACCCGGTTTAGTAGACAAATATAATGACTTACCAGGACCACCAACTATCGCGAGGGTGGGATAGTAACCACCTTGAATATCCAAAGGATATTCTGGATCCGATATGCTAATGATAGCCAACGCTGAGAAATCCAGCAAAGACTCAAGGGAAAACTCTTATCCGTTGTTGGAACATTCCACTCTAATGTTCTCAGATTCTGATCCATTGTTGGAACATTCCCATCCATGGTCCTCAGATTATGATCAATTATTGTAACGTTCCTGTCTAATGTTCTCAGATTCTGATCTCTCCTACCCCTCTCCCTCTCGAGCTGCTGATGCCTGTTAGTGCTGTCAGTGGTGTTTCTTCTCAAACTATGGGATAACACTTTGAATAGAGTCAATTTATCATTCAAACTATCTACCGTGATAATTTGGATCCACGAAGATAGACATTAATCACAGTCACTGAACAAATACTTTCATTTAAGCCCTTTGAGTTCAATATTGATTTTATTAAACTTCAAAAGAACGTTTAAAATTTACTCATTTAGCTTGGAATATCTGGAGGTGGCTGAGGGAAGGAACATTAGAGATGGTAGATTGTTTGCATGTAATCATTCAATCTACCTTGGATATGAGAGTAATGTCAAAGGATTGTCAGAACATAAACAAGTTTCTCCGTTTATAAATGGAAACATACAGTCGGAAACTTCTGAACAGTGATTATAATGTCAGTAAAATATGGATAGAACATTTCTAGTCCTAAATCTAACAGGCAAATGTGCCTACGACATCATGCGTTATAACAGACAAATGGCATGGATATGCTAACAGAGAATATGATGTGACACACAATTCAGATGGCTAGTCGAGGATCAGAGAGGGCAGGTGAGGATCTGCTGTTAATGTTGTCGATGTCAATTGTGATTAAGTACCATGCACTGGTTTTTAATTTCAGTGCGATTATGATATTGGGGACATGGCTGCTGAGACTGGAGGGAGGGAACATAATATTTCCCAGTCATCAGCATTGGTATGTTACTCTTTATAAATCACAAGAAGATCAAATTCCAGGATACATCTCCAATGAGGAACGAGGAGAGCCAATACTAACCATTGGAACAGAAAACATGGAGCAGAAATTTGGCCTTTCAGCCCATTGAGCCTGCTCCGTCATTCAATGATGGCTGTTAACCTTCTCAACCCCATTCTTCCACTTTCTATCTGTAGCCCTTCATCCCGTTTACAATCAAGAACCTATCTGTCTTACTCTTAAATATACTCAATTACCTGGCCTCGACAGCCTTCTGTAGCAGTGAATTCCCTACATTCACCACTCTCTGGCTAAGTTTTCAAACAGTGCAAAGATGGAATAGAGGGATAGATAGCATCGAAGAGGTAGTTCGGCGGCAGGACGGTGCACTAGCACCCTCTAGTTCCCCTCTGAGGCTCACCTTCCAGAGCTCCAACATCAGGATACAATGCATCATTCTCCACAATTTCTGCCACCAACAGTCACACCACACCACCAGAGATATACTTCCCTCCTTACCCCTATCAGATTTCTGAAGAGACCCTTCACGACTCCTTCGTTAGGTTCACGAGTCCCCCCTCCCACACGCCATTGCAAGAGGTATGAAACCTGTGTCATCAACTTCCTCCTGACCTCCATCCAAGGCCCCAAAGGATCCTTCCAATCAGGCAGAGAATATCCTGTGCATCCAAACACCTCATCTACTCTGTCCATGGCTCCTGGTCTCCTCTACACAGGAAGACTGGAAGTCAGCTTGCAGAACGGTTCAGGGAACACTCTCCATCACATAACCAACAACCAACAACCCCACTTCCCTGCGCCTGAATACTTCTCCTCTCCCTATCACTCTTCCAAGGACATGAAAGTTATTGGCTTCCTCCACTGCCATATTCTAGCCACCAGACGTCTGGAGGAAGAGCGCATCGTCTTCCATCTTGGAACCCTTCAACCACACGGTATCCAGCGCAATGTCACCAGTTTCCCCATCTCCCCTCCCTCCACCTGAACCCATATCTAATCCTCCAACTAAGCACCGCCTGTTGAACTGTCCTACCTGTCTATCTTGCTTCCCATCTACCCACTCCACCTTCCACTCTCACCATTCATCTTCATTTAGCCATCGTCCTCCAAGCTACCTTCCTTCCAGCCCCTCCTATTCATCTCGCAACCCTCTTTCGCCCACCCACTTCATTCTTGATAAAGGCTTTATGGCTGAAACGTCGAATATCCTGTTCCTCAGAGTCCGCCTGAACTGGCTGTGCCTTTCTAGCACCACACACTTTGACTCTGATCTCCAGCATCTGCGGTCCTCAATTTGTCGTGTTGAAGGATATGCACAGGTTAGGGGAGTGAGCAAAGAAGTGGCAGGTGGAGCATGACGTGTGCAAGTGTGATGTCATCCGTTTGCCAGGAAAAATAAAGGCATAGACTATTTTCTAAATAGTGAGCAAGTTCAGAAGACGAGGTGGGGGGTTCTAGTCCAAGGATCTTGAAAGGTAAACCTGCAGGTTGTCAGCAGTTGGGAAGGCAAATAAAATGATTGCATTTATTTCAAGAGGGCTTGAATATAAATGCAGGGATGTACTTGTGAGGCTCGAAAAGATTTTGTTCAGGCTACATTTGGATTATTGTGCACAGTTTTCTGTCCCATATCTCAGGAAGGATGTACTGGCCAAGGAACTCTCAGTTCCTTAATGTAGATCATTGATGCACAAAGCGAATTTTGTGGTCCCAACACTGAGACTTGAGCAATACCACTTGTCACTGGATGCCATCCTGGGAAGGACACTTTAATCCCCACTCTCTGCTTTCTGTCAGACAGCCATGCATCTATCCAAGATCGTACCTTGTCTGTAACACCAGGGGCCCTAATCTTTCTCAGTAGCGTCCTGCCTGGAACCTTACCAAAGGATTTTTGAGAAGAAGGTGGACAACATCTACTGGTTCTCCTTATGAAATCTGATTGTTACTCCCTCAAATTATTCCAACAGATTTGTCAGGCATGAACTCCCACTGATGAAACAATGATGACTTTGCACTATTTTACTAAATACTTCCAAGTATTCAGAAATTACACCCTTCACGATGGATTCCAGGATGTTACCCACAACCAAGGTTAGGCTAATCAGTCTGTAATTTTCCATCTTCTGCCTAACTCCTTTATTAAATAGAGTGTCACATTAGCATTTTCCAGCCTTTCCTGATTTTACTCATTCCTGAAAGATTACCACTTTCACTTTCACTACCTCTTCAGCTATCTCACTTACAATGCTGGGGTGCAGTCTACATGGTTTAGGTGATTTATCCAAATTCAGGCCATTCAGTTTTCTTGCATGTTCTTCTTGATGATGACCTCCATACTCAGCTCTGCCTTCTCACTCTCTTCAATCTTTGGGAAATTACTCATATTTTCCACCATGAACATTGATGCAAAGTCCCTCATTCATTTCTTTGTTTTCCACTGCTGTCTCTCCAGCATCATCTTCCAGTAGTCCATATTCACTTTTGCCTCTCTTTTGCACTTTATATATCTAAAGAACCTCTTACAGTCTCCTTTCTATTACTAGTTAGCTTACCTCCATGTCTAATCTTTTTTTGCCCTCTGTTAGTCTTTGTACGTTTCCCAATTCTCTAGTTTCCCACTGCCCCTCACCAAATTATAAGCTTGATCGTTTGCTTGGATGCAATCCCTGACTTCCTTCGTCAGCCCTGGCTGTCTCATCGTCCCTGTACCATGCCTCCATTCCTCGGCAATAATCTCTGCTGTGTCTCCTGATTTAACCTTGGAATCTGCTCACATTGCTGTTCCCTGTCTTTCATGCTTGATTCCTCTCCCAGTCAATTCTACCCAGCTTCTCCATTATGCCTCTGTAGTTGCCTTTATTCAGCTGATATACTGTTACCTCTGATCTTATCTTCAATCTCTCTCAAATTGTAGAATAAATTCAACCATGTTCTGACAATTGCTTCCGAAATTTATCTTCACTCTTATCTCCCTTACGAATCCTGCGTCATTAAATCCAGTATCATTTGTTCCCGAGTGCGCTCCTCCAGACGTTGCTCCAAAAAGCCATCTCATAAACATTCCTAAAATTCCTTTTCTTGTGAACCACTACCAATCTAATGTTCCTAGTTCCCCTGCATACTGAAATCACCTATAATTACTGTACTTTGCCTTTCCTACACATTTTTCCTATCTCCTGGCGTATCTTGTGTCCCAGCTCTTGACTACTCTTTGGAGCCCTGTACAAGGCTTCAACTGTGGTTGTCATACCTTTGTGGTTCCTCCATTCTACCCAGGCAGATTCTACACCATCTGACCTTACTTCCTTTCTTACTATTGATTTCATTTCATTTCTTACTAATCATGCAAATCCACTCCCTCTGCCCACCTGCCTGTCTTTTCAATAGATTAAATATCCTTAAATATTCAGATCCCCTTGCAGCCCATCTCTTCATACCTTCCAATTTAATTCTGCACCACAAGCTCATTTACCTTATTCCTTATACAACATGCATTCAGTTGCAATCCCTTCAGTCCTGCATTAACCGTCCGTCTTCTCATTGTCATTCATTTGTGCAGGACGCTTGAAGTTTGATATGTTAAACATTTCCAGATGCGCTATCCTAATTGTGCTTGTGCTGGAGATTTGAATAACCTCTCCTGAGTTCTGTACTCTTACCGCCTCTTTTAATTCGGCTTTTGTAATTAAACCCTATAACTGCACCCCCCCCCCCCCACACACACACACACACACACACACCTAATCAGTTTAAAGCTCTGTCTCCAGCCCTGGTTAGGATTCACTCGGACTCTGGTCCCAGCGCGGTTCAGGTGACGCCTGTCGCATCGGAGCAGGTCCTTTCTTCCTCAGTAATAAAATGTGTTTATTCAACACAAAATACAAGGATAAAAAAGCTTTTCTGTACATACCAAAATATGAAAACTACAAAAAGACAATATTGTTAAAATACACTTACTATGTGGAGCTATATAAATTGTAATGTGAATTACAAAACCATGGAAGTGGTGTGCAAACTTTATCAATCATTATTTGACCCAGAGCTGAGATCCTGATTTTCCCTCTGCCAGTGATTCCCTTCACTGACACTCCACCCTGCCTCTCACGCAGTGTCTAGAGGGGCTACAAGTTCCTGTTGGCCCAGAACATTTAAATTAATCCACCTTCTCCCTGGAAGCAATCTATTGGTCTATTGGATTGTGTTTAACTGTCAGCAACTCAGCTCTGGGATGATATTGGCGATAAATGATCTGGGATGACAGCCAGTATCAGCATGGTGCTCACAGGGTATGGCACCAGACAAAGGGCTTACAGTCTGTGAGAGTTTCTAAGAAAAGTTTCTGTGTATTTCTCCTCATGCTATCTCCTGATCTAACTTCACGTTCATCTGAAACCCCTTGCTCTCACTCACTCTGTCGCTCCTTTTATTTCACTCTGTTTATCTCACTTCACTGTCTTTCTCTCTGTTTATTCCTCTCCCTCGCAGTCTAGCTCCGATCATTCCCTCTATTTTCAAGTTGTCATTATGTTGAGCTCATGGACGCATGGTGGGCTGAATGGCCTCCTTCCGTGTTGTATTAATTCTAAAGTTCTCTGACCCACAGTAACAAGTTTTGGTGCCTGGAGAGATAAGCTGGTCCAGTGAAGGACACAGTGGACAATTAACCATTATCTCTTCCTATTTTCTGACATGCAGCGACATCGAAATATCTGTTCAAACAAACAGATTCCTCAAATTAAAATCAGCACACTTCAGACCGCCAGGCCACTGTGTTCAGTACCCTCTGCCTGTTTTTTTTTGTTTTGTTGGTCTTAGCTGTACTGGGATTAGTTTCTAACTCAGTCTCTGTACCTGTGGACCTACTGCTGTGATTCCACACACCCCTCCCCCACCGCCGCCACACTAGTTTAAACCCTCGTAAAGGACAATAGCAAACCTGCCGGCCAGGAGATTGCTGCCAGTTCAAAGCCATCCCGTCCATCTTGTCTATATCCTACCAACCCGGGAATCCCAATGATCCACATATCGGAGATTGTTATCAGTTCATGTGCATCCCGTCCTTCTTGTGTGTATCCTACTGACCCGTGAATCCCAATAAGCCACATATCATAAATTGCTGCCAGTTCAGGTTCATACCGTCCATTTTGTGTATATCCTACTGACTCGGGATCCCAATGATCCACATATCGAAAGCGCTGCCTCCCCGACAGCACTTTGGTTGTGTATTTAACTGTGCTACCTTACGATTCCTAACCTCACTCGCACGTGACATGTTCTAATGTCTCCAAAATTCAAATATTCTTTCAGCACAACTCCAGCAAGGCCTTTTCTTTAAACTGGATAGACTTGATAATAAAAACTTAAGTATGACGTCAGGAAAGTGAGACCACAGAATCAGTCCAATGACCACCGGATCTGATATCTATCCCCGCCACCAAACCTGTTGACAAGGCACACATATAAACCATCTATTTGCAGATGGACAAGGATAAAGGGAAGATTAGAAAATGGCAGAGCAGATGGATGTAAAAGCTTTGTTATTCAATCGGATTCTAGTTATTCTGTTCCTTTCAATGGCAGAGTCTTTACCCAGCATCTCCAGCGGGTCAGAAAGTTCCCAGTGTCGTTGTGCGCACAGTCCTGCGAAGGGAGTATCCAGTTCGAGGCAATGGGGTGTGGGGAGTCCCAGGGGTGGCACAAAGAAAGGCTGCATGTACTGACAATGGACGGAGGGAACTGAGAGAGATGGAATGGGCATCCAGGGACACTGCACTCAGATAAGTGGCCGGGCAAGATTCCTAAACACCCAGAGGAACCTGCGAACCACGGCTGCTTTTACAAAAACCTGTCACATTTGTTGCATTTCTCCACCGAACAAAAGCAAAAATACTGTAGATGTTAGAAATCTGTAGCAAACACAGAGACGTACTGTGGAGAGAGAAAAGAGTTAATGCTCCCAATGCAGACACTGGAAGAATGTACAAAGTCCCACAGACAGGGTCCAGAGATTGGAAATGAACCCAAGTCCCTAGCACTTTGAGGCAGCATTGTTGTGTCACCATGCTGCCCAATGATGGATAATTGGGGATAGTACATATATAAGCATACATACTGTTCTCCGTGATCGGGATTAAGAATCCTGAAGGTTGTGTTGCCTACATGGTGCTCGGGTTTGGGATATATCATCTGGGTTGCAGAACTTGGAGCGGGAGGGGAATGATCCAGTGGTCCGGGTCGTGTAGGTACCAACGGCTGGACAAACAAATGACAATGAGAAGAGCGACGGATAATACAGGACTGAACTATTATATCAGAATGCATGCGGTATAAGGAATAAGGTAAATGAGCTTGTGACTCATCCATAAATTGTCAGGTACGATATAGTGGGCATTACAGTGACATCACTGCAAGATGATCAGGATTGGGAGATGAATATTCAAGGATATTCATTCTGTCGAAAAGATAGGCAATTGGGCAGAGAGAGATAGAGTTGTCTCAGTATTAAGAATGGAATTTAATCAATGATCAATAATAAGAAGTGATATAAGGTCAGATGGTGTAGAATCTGCGCCGGTAGAATTGAGGAATTAAAAAGGTGAGAAAATGCAGTTGGAGTTATATACAGAGACCTGGGGTGTAAGATACACCAGGAGCTAGAAAGATGTGTAGGAAAGGCAAAGCTACAGTGATCCTGTGGGATTTTATTATACAGATGGACGAGGATTTCAGATTGATAGCGGTTGGCAGGAAAAGGAATTTGTGGAATGTCTATGAGATGGCTTTTTGGAGCAGCTTGTGCAGGCAGACTAGATGAGGGGACCCTAAGGTGACAGTGATCATAATATAATTGAATTTACTCTGCAATTTCAAATGGAGAAGTTAGAATCAGAAGTAACTGCATTACAGCTGAATAAAAGCAATTACACAGACATGAATGACGAGCTGGGTAGAATTGATTAGTAGACGGGCCCAGCAGGAAAGACTGCTGCAACAGCAGGTGCAGGAGATTATTGGAGTAGTTCAGGATACAGCAGAGATTTATCCTGAGGAAAAAGAGGCTTGTATAGGGAGGATGGGGCCACCATAGCTGACTAGGGAAGTCAAGTATAACATAAAAGCAAAAGAGAAAGTATATAATGTGGCAAAGTGCAGTGGGAAACCTAAGGATTGGGAAGCTTACAAAGACAAAACAGAGAGCAAACAAAATAAAATAAGGATGGAGATTAATAAATATGGGGGTAAGCTAGCCAGTAATGTAAAGGAAGACTATAACAGTTTCTTTCGATATATAAAGTACAAAAGAGCGGCAAAAGTGAACATTGGACTGCTGGAAAATGATACTGGAGAGATAGTAGTGGGGAACGAGAAAATGGCCAAGGAACTGAATAATTACTTTGCATTATCTTTCATGGTGGAAGGCACGAGTAATACTTTAAACATTCAAGAGACTGAGGGGCCAAAACTGAATATGATGGCCGTCACCATGGAGAACATGTTAGAAAAAAAAATGTAATGGCCCGAAGGTGGTTAAATAACTTTAACCAGATGGACTACAGCCCAGTATTATTAGGGAGATAGCTGAAGATGGACCGTAGGCGATCGTGGTGATCTTTCAGGAATCACTAGAGTAAGAAACGATCCCAGAGCACTGGAAACCCACTAACGTAACACCCCTTTTTAACAAGGGAGTAAGGAAAAATACAAAAAAAACCCAGCATGATTAGCTTAACCTCTGTCGTGGGTCAGATCCTGGAATCCATTGTGGAGGATGAGATTTCTGAATACTTGAAAGTGTTTGGTTAAATAGGGCAAAGTCGGCATGATTTCATCAAGGGAAGTTAATGCCTGACAAATCTATTGGAATTCTTTGAAGAGGAAATGAGCAGGCTCGATCAAGCACAGCCAATGGATGTTATCCGCCTGGAATTCCAGAAGGCCTTTGACAAGGTGTCACACAGGAGATTACTGAGTATGATAAGTGTCCGTGGTGTTAGAGGCAAGGTAGTGGCATGGATAGAAGCTTGGTTGTCTGGCAGAAAGCAGAGAGTGGGGATAAAAGTGTACTTCTCAGGATGGCAGCCAGTGACAAGTGGTGATCCAGAATGCTCAGTGTTGGAATCATAACTTTTTACTTGTTACATTAACGAATCTAGATGAGGGAATTGAGGGCACTCTGGTTAGGTTTGCAGACGATACAAAGATAGGCAGATGGACAGGTCGTATTGAGGAAACGGAGAGGCTGAACAAGGATTTGGACAGGGAAAGAGATCGTCAGATGCATTCCAACGTTGGAAAGTGTGAGGTCATGCACTTTGGCACGAAGAATAGAGGCATGGTCTATTTTCTAAATGGCAAGAAAATTCAGAAATCTGAAGTGCAAAGGGATTTGGGAGTTCTAGTGCCGGGTTCTCTCAAGGTCAGCTTGCAGGTTGAGGCAGTAGTTAGGAGGGAAATTGCAATTATGATTGGGAGCATGTAATATGAGAAGAATTGAATATAAGAACTGACTGTATACGGCTCTGGTCAGACCACATTTGGAGTATTGTGCTCATTTTTGAGCTCCATACCTCAGGAAGGATGTACTGGTCCTGGAGCGTGTACAGAAGATTTTCACGAGAATGGTCATAGGAATGAAAAGCTTATTGCATGAGGAATGCTTGAGTACTCTGGGTCTATACTTGATAAAGTTTGAAAGGATGAGAGGGAATGTAATTGATATAGACAGGATACTGACTGACCTGGAGAGAGTGGATGTTGATAAGATGTTTCCATTGGATTAGAATCCGAGGGCACAGCCTGAGATGAAAGGGAACACCTTTTAGAACAGTGATAAGGAGAAAATTATTTAACCATAGAATGGTGACTCTTTGAAACTTATTGCCACAGAATGCTGCGGGGGCAGGTCATCGAGTTTATTTGAAATGCAGATAGATTTTGATTATCGAGGGGATGAAGGGTTATGGGGAGAAGGTCGGAGAATGGGTTTGAGAAACATATCTGCGATGATTGAATGACGGAGCAGACCCGATGGGCTAACTGTCGTAATTTATGCTCCAATATCTTTTAGTTTGCTGTTCTAAACCTTAAGGAAGTACCTTGCATCTCTGAGATGAGAACCAACTAGCCACGAAACGACACGACCAGCTATCTTAGTAGCCACACACGCAGATGACAAGCAACATGAGTTCGACTGGGACAACACTACTATTATAGGACAAGCCAAACAGAGAACAGCCAGGGAATTCTTAGAGGCGTGGCACTCATCCACAGATTCAATCAATCAGCATATCGACCTGGACCCAATATACCGACCACTGCAGCGGACAGCTGGAACTGACAACCGGAAGCGGCAGGGACAGGCCACTATAAATGCCGGAGGAAACATCACAGAAGCGCTTCACAGGGGGCTCCCAAACACTGAGGATGTCACCTAGACAGGGGACGAAACGTCTGCAACACAAATTCCCAGCTCGGCGAACAGAACCACAACAGATAAGGTTGTGAAAATACACTCCTGATATTGAGCTACATAAAACGAAATGTGAATTACGTAACTAATAAAGTGGTGTGCAAACTTTATCAATCATTATTTGACCCACACCTAAGATCGTGATTTCACCTCTATCAGTGAATCCCCTCACTGAGGTTCTCTGGCCTAGTCTCTCGTACAGTATTGGTGAGGGGAGTGGCGGCTTGGTGGTGGTTATCATTTCCTGCTGCTCTTGGCATAATCTATTTAAAACCTCTGCTTTCTCCATGGAACCAATCTATTGGCCTAATGGGTTCTGGTTAGCTGTCAGTAACCCAGCTCTGTGATATTGTTGGAAATAAATAATTTGGGATGACAGCCAGTATCAGCACAGTGCTCACAGTGTATGGTGCCCAGACAAAGGGCTTGCCGTCCAGAGGAATTTCTAAATAAAGCTTCTAACTTCTGTCTGTCCATATTTATCAACCGAAATGCAGTCTTCTGATCTATCTAACTTCACCCTCATCTAACACCTCTTCCTCTCGCACTCAGTCAGTCGCTCCCCTTTCTTTCCATCTGAGTTTATCTCCATTCACTTGCTTTCTCTCTCTTTATTTCTCTCTCTCATAACCTCTCTACACACTTTCTCTATCTCCAATTGTGCAGTTGGAGAGATTGTGACTCCACGATGGGCTGAATGGCCCCCATCCCTGCCATAATAATTGAGGTTCTCTGACCCACAATAAACACTTCCTGGACAGACCTGCCGGCCCGGTGACAGGTACAGTGCACAATCACCCGTTATCTTTTCCTGCTCTTCTCTGGGGTACGGCTGCCTTGAAATGTCTGTTCAAACAAAACAGACTGAATGAAATCCGAGCAGTCGAGAAGGCGTTCCTGAGTGTGTATTTCAATCAAGATTTTATGAAGGATGAGATTCCAGAATAACATAAGCAATGTATGAAAAAGCATGATATCACAAGAAATCGCAGCTGAGTACAACATGTGGTTCGAAGCAGGTCTCGTGGTATTATCAATAGATTATCAATCCAGAAAAATCAGCTCCTGTTCTGTGGATCCAGGTTGAATCCCGCCTCTGCAGATGGTGGCAATTCAATTCAATAATGTAAAAATATCCCTGTAATCAAGAATCTACTGCTGAGAATGAAATCATTGCCGATTGTCAGAAAAATCCAACTGGTTCACTAACATCCTTCAAAGAAGGAATATCCAATCTGGTCAGGCTGACATGCAACTCCAGACCCAAAGCAATGTCATTGACTCCCAGTCGCCCTCTGAAACGGTCTAATGAGTCATTCAGTTGTTCCAATCGCTACAAAGTTTCAAACAAATGAAACCGGATGGACCACCTGGCATCGAAATGGGCACCGGAAAAGTCAACATTAGAAACATCACTGTAGAACCTGCAAAGTCTTCATTACGAACATCTGAGGTCTAGTGCCAACATTGGAACAACTGCCTTACAGACGAGTTAAGCAACAGCCTGACATAGCCATACTCACGGAATCATACCTTACGGAAATAACAGAAATTAACATGGACAAAGGAGTCTCTTACCGATTACCACGTAACGTCGTTCCTCATCTGAATCAGCACTCCTCCATGTTAAACAACACTTGGAGAAAGCACTGACTGTGGCAAGGGCACAAAGTGTATTCTGGCCGGGAGATTTCAAAGTCGACCATCAAGAGTGGTTTTGGCAGCAGTACGACTGATCACGCTGGTCGGCTCCGAAAGGACACAGCTACTAGATTGGAGCTGCAGCAGGTGGTGAGGGAAAGCACGAGAGGGTAAAAACAATACCTGACCAATCTACTAACTGCAGATGTATCTGTCCATGACAGTATTGGTAAAAGTGACCATCACACTGTCCTTGTGGAGACAAAGTCTATTGTCTCCAAAAACTCTATTGTGTTGTGTGGCACTATCACCATGCTAAATGGCACAGACTTTTAGCAGATCTATCAACTCAAGACTGAGCGTCCAAAGGACACTGTGGACCATCAATAGCAGCAGAACTGTACTCCAACACAATCTGTAACGTCACAGCCCAGCATGTCCCCCGCTCAATCATTACCATGAAACCAGAGGATTAACCCTGGTTCAATGGAGCATGCAGGAGGGCATGCCTGGAGCAGAACCAAGAATATATAAAGATAAAATGTTCATCTGCTGAAGCTTCCAAACAGTAGTACTTGCATCCCAGACAGCTTAAACAGCAAGGGACAGACAGAGCTTATCGATCACAGAACCAATGCATCAGAATTAAGCTCTGCAGTCCTGCCAATCCGATCGTGAATGGTGGCAGACGATTAAACAACCCACCGGAGTAGGAGTCTCCACAAATATCTCCAACCTCAATGATGGAAGAGCCCAGCACATCAGTGGAAAATAAACGGCTGAAGCTTTCGTTGCAACCTTCAGTCAGAAGTTTTGAGTGGATGATCCATTTCGGCCCCCTCCGGTGGTCCCCATCATGACAGATTGCAGTCTTCAGCAAATTCGTTTAACTGATCTCAAGAAACGGTTGAGGCCCTGGATACTGCAACGGCTATGGGCTCTGATAACATGCCGGCGATAGTCCTGAAGACTTGTACTCCAGAATTTCCCGCTCCCCTTGCCAAGCTGTTCCAGTATGTTTACAAACCGACAATGGGGAAACACTGCTCAAGTATTTTCGGTACATAAAACGCAGGACAATTTCGACCCGTCCAAATACAGCCTCATCAGTCTACTCTCCATCATCAGTAAAATGATGGAAGGTGTCATCAACAATACTATCAAGCAGCACCTGCTCAGCAATAACCTGCTCAGTGACGCCCAGTTTGGGTTTTGCCAGGGTCATTCAGCTCCTGAACTCGTCACAGCATTGGTTCAATGGAGTACAAACTGCCGCTCATGTAACAAGCCGTAATCCCCAGGATGGATCACCTCCAACACCAGCAGATCTTTTTCTAGAGCTAGTGTCCAAAACAGCTCACAACTGGCCAAATGCCGTTTGTCCTTAGCCCATTACATTCTCAGCAGTATGTCTCCCATCTTGCATTCTTGCTCTCTTGAAATGAATGCGAACATTGCTTTTGCTTTCCTAACTGCCAACTGAACATGCACGATAACCATAAGAGGGAACGAGTTGCTTCAAAATCCTTTTTGTGCTTCAGATTTAATGGATCTTATTAGAACATAGTGTCTCCTCTATTCCGCCTACCAAAGTGAATATTCTCACACGTTCCCATATTGTGTTCCATCAGCCATGTGTTTCCCCACAGTCCTAAACTGTTCAAGCCTTTCTGCAGTTTCCCCACTTCCTCAATGTCATCTGCAAACTTAGAAAAAACTGCCCTCAAGTCCTTTGTTCAGTTTGTTCATATATAATACATTTCCTGGCTCCCTAAGGACCGTCCACCATCTACAAGGCACAACAGTCAAGGTGTTTGACTCCATTCAGGTTGAAGCAGTGGCTTGACTTGAATTACACCTGTAAAGCCTTCACTCCCTGCACCATTGACTCTCAGTAGAAGCACACCCTGCCCCCTTTTGTTGTGAGTTTACTTCATTATGGCGCACAATCCCAGTCTATTGATGTCACTCCGTCTCAACACTAACTGAGTGGTGCTCACACCACCCAAGTCACTGTGTATTGATGACGATAGAGGGAGGTCGGCGAGGGGATGTCTATGATGAATAACTATGTGATTGCCAGGCTGAAACCTGCCCCGACAGCCTCGGATGTATCTGTGCCCGCTGTCACCGCTGCAGACATGATCAGTCTTCCTGCAGGTCAAATCAAGGAAAGCGCTGGAACTGGATAGTGTTCCCGGCTGAGCACTCAGATCCTGGGAGGACCAACTGGCAGAGGTATTCACGTACAATTTCAGCCTTTCCCTCCCACAAGCTGAAGTCTCAACCTGCTTCAAGAACACCAACATCTACCTTGTAAGTGATAAAGCTCATGCTTTAATGACTTAATGATTACCGCCCAGTAGCTCTAACCTCAATAAACATGGAGTGATTTGAAAGGCTGGTTATGGCCCACATCACCTCCAATCTCCCAGCCTGACTTGATCCCTTCTAATATGCCGACCGATGTAACAGGTCCACAACAGATGCCATACCCCAAGCTCTGCACTCATCCCTAGGACATCTGGACAACAAAGACACTTACACCAGACTCCTGCTCATTGACGATAGCTCCACCTTAAACATTATTATACCCGCCAGACTGATCTCAAAATTCCATGACCTTAGTCGTGTCTCCACCTCTGCAACTGGATCCCACGGGTTCTGACACACAGACTACAATTAGTGAAGACAGGTATCTGCACCTCCAGCACAATAACACTCAGCACTGAAGCTCCTGAAGGATGAGTCCTCAGCCCCCTACTGCACTCCCTGTACACACACGGCTGTGTCCTCAGCCCCGATTGTACTCCCTGTACACCCACAGCTGTGCTCTCAGCCCCCTACTGTACTCCCTGTGCACACACGGCTGTGCCCTCCACCCCCGACTGTACTCCCTGTACACACACGGCTGTGCCCTCAGCCCCCAACTGCACTCTCTGTTCAAACACGGCTGTGTCCCTCAGCCCCCTACTGCACAGCCTGTACACTGACGGCTGTGACCTCAGCACCCTACTGTATTCCCTGTACACCGACGGCTGTGTCCTCACCCTCGACTGTACTCCCTGTACACCAAGGGATATACCCTAAGCCCCCAACTGTACTCCCTGTACACACACAGCTGTGTCCTCAGCCCGCTACTGTACTCCCTGTACACACACGGCTATGTCCTTAGCCCCTTACTCTACACCCTGTACACCCACAGCTGTGCCCTCAGCCCATTGCTGTACTCATTATACACCACGGCTGTGTCCTCAGCCCCCTACTGTACTCCCGTACATACACCACTGTGTCCTCAGCCCACTACTGTACTCCCTGTGCACACACGACTGTGTCCCTCTGCTCCCTACTGTACTCCCTGTACACCTACGGCAGTGCCCACATCCCCCTACTGTACTTCCTGTACACCCACGGCTGTGTCCTCAGCCCCCTACTCTACTCCCTGTGCACACGTGGCTGTGTCCTCAGCACCCTACTGTACTCCCTGTACACATACGGTTGTGTCCGCATCCCCTACTGTACACCCTGTACACATACGGTTGTGTCATCAGCCCCCTACTGTACTCCCTGTACACATACGGCTGTTTCATCAGCCCCCTACTGTACTCCGGTACACACTTGGCTGTGTTGCCAATTTCCAAACAATGCTAACTGTAATTTTGCTGATGACATCACCAAAGCAGGAGGGATATAACACAACGATGAGTCTGAACACAGAAAGGAGATAGTGGGTTTGGTGGCAGGGTGGAATGATAATAACCTCCCTCTCAAATTCGGCAAAAGTAAAGAACTGATCATTGACTTTAGAACGAAAGGAGGGGAACACGCCCTTATCTACATCAACGGTCGAGACAGTGCAGAGCGGCAAGTCCCTCGGAGTGATGATAACTGGCAACCTTCCCTGGACTTCTCACATAGGTGTGACAGTCAAGATGGTTCAAAAACGCCTCTCCTTCCTCACTTGGCTCAGGATATTTATACTTCTACAGATGCACTATTGTGAACGTACTGTCTGGGTGTGTAATGGCCTGGAACGGCAACACTCTGCCCAGGAACAACAGAAACTACAGAAGATTGTATTCACAGCCCAGACTATGACGGACTCCAATCTCCCAACCATTGACTCTCTTTACACGGCTCATTGCCGCAGAAAGGTTGCCAACATCTATCCAAGATTACTGACGGAAGGGAGAGAGGAAATATCTGGGGCCTTAACAGATATCTTTGTAACATCCTTGAACACAACTGAGGTCCCGGAGGACTGGAAACTTTCTAATCGCCTTGTTTAAGAAGGGTAGCATGAATAATCCAGTTAATAATAGACCAGTGAGCCTGACGTCTGGGGTAGGGAAGCTGCGAGAGAAGATACTGCGGGATAGGATCCATTCTCATTTGGATGAAAATGGTCTTATCAGTGAGAGGCAAAATGGTTTAGTGCAGGGAAGGTCAGGTCTTACCAACTTAATAGAATTATTTGAGGAACTGACAAAGTTGCTTGATGAGGGAGTGGCTGTAGTCATGTACATGGACTTCAAGAAGACGTTTGATAAGATTTCCCATGGTCGGGTTATGTCCAGGTGTGCTAGCTACATGGAGAAAGAACTGGCTTGGCAACAGGGGACAGAGTGTAGTAGGGGAAGGGAGTTTCTCAAAATGGAGAACTGTGACCAGTGGTGCTCATTTAAGATGTTTCCGGAAAGATACATGAATGGGCAGGGAGCATATGGATACAGACCTTTAGAAAATAGGAGATAGGTTGAAATACAGCATTTGGAATGGTGCAGGCTTGGACCGCCGAATGGCCTGTTCCTGTACCGGAATGTTCTCTGTTCTAACATTACCAAAGTCCCATCATATACCTGTAAAGATCTCCCACAACCTGTTCTATCAGGCGAAAAGATACAGACGCTTGAACACACAGAGCAGCAAGTTCAGGAACAGCTTCTTCCTAGCAGTTATTAGACTGATGAATGGACTCTCTAATCTCAGATAATGCGGATTTTGTTCATATTGATCTCGCCTAGCGCACGCCCTGTGAAGCGTAACCTATATGCCTCTCAGACATGTTTTATAATCATCGTTCAGTATATCCATGCTTACCATGATCTGCTTGGACATCTTGACACAGCACAAAATAACTCGTCATCTCCATACCCCCAGCTCCCTCCAGTGCTCATGCCGAGGTCTCACCAGTCATCACCCCCAACTCTTCCCATTCCGCCGAGCTCCCCTTGACTCTAACCCCAGCTCCCTGTGACCATTGTCTCTCACAGTTTCTCTCACACTGTCTAGTTCCCTGTGTTTTCCTTTTCCCTGTCTTCTGTTTCTTTCTCTGAACCTATTCTCTTCCCTTCTCCCTGCACATGTGACTGTTTGTTTCCTTGTTTTGTTTCCTTTCTCTCTTTGAATGACTGTCCATCTGTTTCTCTCGATGTGTTCTCTCTCTCCTTCCATTTGTTTCTGTCTCATTCTCCTTCGCTGTGATGGTGTTGGCTTCTCTATTCATTTGAAGCATGTGATGGCTCATTAGTTCGATGTTGGCAATACAATACACTCAACAAGGTTTTGGTATAGAGGACATAACTTAAAATTATCAGTTAAATTTCAGTCGTTGTCAAAACTGCAGCCAGAACGTGGGTATCCATTTAACAGCCAATTGTTACATCTAACTATTTTGAAATCGCCCGTCTCCCAGTGCTCTGCACACTGGGAACTAAAAGCATTCTATTCGGGTGCATAATGACCTGACATGGTAACTGCTCTGCCCAAGACCATAAGAAACTACAGACGGTTGTGTGCACAGTCCAGATCATCACGTAAGACAACCTTCTGTCCATTTGTACTTGTCATTGTCGCAGTAAGGCTGGCAACATCAAAGAACTCTCCCAAAACAGTAATGATCTCCTACAACCACTTCCAACAGGGAGGAGACACAGAGGCTTGAAAACATGGACCAGCATGCTCAGGAATACTTCCTTCCCTACCATTATTAGACTGACAAATTGACATCTCTCACTTTTCAAATAATATTAATCTTGCTAATGTCGATCTTACTTCGCCCACCTCCTGTGAAGCTGTAACCTTGTATGCCTCACTCTGTCCAAGGACACTGTGATCTCTGTTTTCTTGTTTAGGGTCATGTGCCTGCACTACAATAAAAACAAACCTTTCCATTGTACATTTGACTAAAATAAACGAAACCAAATCAGATCAAACACGTGGACTGCAGGGGCTCAAGGTCTTCTCAAGGGCAACTGGGAAAATGAACTAATGCTGCCCCAGTCAGAGATACCTATATCCCGTTAATGAATATAAGAAGATGACCACACTTAGGGAGGGAATCAAATCGCTTTAAACATGATCTTAGATATATGCAGGTTTCCCTCACTATTTGTAAGCAAAGTGTCCTACGAAACCGTTCACAAGCTGATATGGTGTAAACTGCCGTCGCACTAATTTATACGGGAAACATTTCGGCTTTCTCCGTAAAAGTGAAAATCCTGTTCGGATTTCTTTTGGTTAGTGAAACTAGGTCCTAATGTAAGTCATTCGGAAAGGGAAGTGGCGAAAAGCGAACCTTTGAAAAGCGGGAGATACCTGTATTTACAAGGGCATGACATTCAGGAAGATGGAGAAAGTGAGGTCTGCAGATGCTGGAGATCAAAGTTGAAACTTTATTGCTGGAACAGCACAGCAGGTCAGGCAGCATCCAGGGAACAGGAGATTCGACGTTTCGGGCACATTCCTGAAGAAGGGCCTGTGCCCGAAACGTCGAATCTCCTGTTCCCTGGATGCTGCCTGACCTGCTGTGCTGTTCCAGCAATAAAGTTTCAACATTCAGGAAGATGGGAATGGCGAAAAATAAATGACGTGAATCACACATTTTATTTCCAGCCCAGCTGATCATCATTTTCTTTGTTTGCTCTTTATCTTCTATATCCCTCTTTCACTATTGATTCCTCCTCCCCTTCAAAACAGACTTCCATGTCAACGTTATTAATCACACTCTTTTCCAGCTGCTTTTAGATCAGAAAAGTTTCCCAGCACTTTCTGCTCGTTTCTTTGCGTTTCTTTCTATAATTTCAGATTTTCAGTATCTTCCTTTATTTGATTTCACCTTCAATTTTGTTATTTCGTGGGATGTTGACATCTCTGCCAAGGGCAGCATTTGGTTACCATCACTAGTTGCCCTGACTCTTGAGGCCATTCCACAATCCAATATAAAGTTAAACATATTGTCATGGGTCTAAAGTCACACTTAACCCAGACCATGGGTAATAACATTAGATTTCTTCACCGAAGGTGATCAGTGAAAGAAGAAGGTTTCCAGTCAACATGTTGCTTTTATATTTGTTTTTCGTGAAATTCACTTTTATTCCAATTCTTATCATTTTTATTTAAGTTCTGTCATCAGCTGTTGTAGGACTTAAAACAAATCACTTGAAACAATATCTTTCATTTAATTAGCTTTGCTTCTGAATTACATCCAGTGACATTCCTACATTCATACATTGTCCAAATCATGAATTAACATCCGAGACAAGAACAATTTTGTGATTGAAATATTTGTAATTGGAAAAGTGGTCAGAAGAGAGTTTGAAACATTAAGTCTGAATTTTACCAACGTGCAGCCAATGGATTGTTCAGCAACAGCACTGACGTAGAGATAAAGATTGAGGATTTTAGGAGCTGGGAGTGGACAGGTTTGGTGACAGAAAGAACACGGGATATAAATCATTTCATGGTAAAAAGGGATCTTGGGGTTGTGCACAGTTTTGTTCGCAGATGTTTGTGAGGGAGTGGTCTGCAATTCATGGGTAATGAATGGAGACTGCAATTGAAACTGAAGACAATAGTTTCTTTCTCTGACAAATATAGATAACAGAAATTGCAACGAAATTCAAACTTGTTTATGGGATTAATGAATGGAGAGAGGTAGAGAACACAACAATAGCGAGAATAGATTAGTAGCACACCCTCCGCCCCGCCCAGAATAATCATCAGCACTGCTGATATCCGATATTATAGAAATTCCTAATAGGGCGAAATCTTGAAAAGACTCAAGGAAAACCACCTCTCAATTGTTGTAATGTTCCAGTCCGCTATTCTCCGATTCAGATCAATGCAGCTGTTGATCTCTGTTACTGTTGGAGCTGATGCATCTGTTACTACAGTGGGATAGCGCACTGAATGAAGCCTCTTACTAATAGGAGATGGAAAGCCTCCAGTGGCACAGTTGCATTGCATGGAGACTGACATCAAACACAGTCAGAGCAAACAGTCCCAGCTTTCAATACAGCACATTCAGCTCACAATATATCTGGATTGTCGGCTATTGGTCACATCTCTCATCACGAATTACTCGAGTGAAGTCAGTTGTGAGGGAGAATAAGAATATTTTCTTTTCGTAGGCCACATGAATCTGCTCTGTTGTCCCATTACCATGCTGTAACCATCTCTCCAAAAATCCCTCCATCCCTAAAAGAAATCCAATCAGGATGTTGTTACTGTGCTGATCTCTCCTCCACGAGAACAAACGCTAAAGAACAGACAGTCACTGGATACAATTGCCCTGAACATAGACAGGAAGTGTGGACTTCTCTGAATGTTCCTCTCACTGCTCTAAAATGGCAACTTTGGAACTTCCATGCAGAATATGGTACAGCAATTTATTTATATAAATTAACAGACTTCTAAATGCAGTTTTAGTTGCTGTAAACCGTATTTTTAACGCATTTTAGCCTCAGTCCAAAACCAAAAGTGATAATTACAATGAGCTTATTCATTAAGACTTATGAATTAATGAGTCAGGTTCGAATGAACATGACATTGGCTGGGAGATAGGACAGAATGGGGATAGTGGCTGTGGAGACTGCATGGGGAGTACAATGATATGCCCCAGTCATCATCACTCTTTCTGACAGACAGAATTAAATCTAATGCATATCAAGGAAACAGCCAACATTTGGGAGATGCAATGCTGAATGACAATTTGAACTAAAAGGATAATATTAAATGTGATAAACTGAACTATATTGTATATACACACCATTTAATCATTGCAAATACAGACTGAGTAGGGTCACCACACCTGAAGCATTAACTTTGATTTCTCTTCCCAGATACTGCCAGACATGCTGAGCTTTCCCTCTAAG
The DNA here is from genome assembly GCF_037043375.1 of Chiloscyllium plagiosum. NCBI lineage: Eukaryota > Metazoa > Chordata > Chondrichthyes > Orectolobiformes > Hemiscylliidae > Chiloscyllium > Chiloscyllium plagiosum. The sequence goes on along the minus strand of NW_028270169.1, from coordinate 70,751,640 downwards.
TTCTGTTTATCTTTTTGTTTGAGATTGACCATATTGTTCATATCTGGCAGGAAACTTGCATTTAAAAGCAGACACTAATAGCAAAATGGGAATGGCAATAGGGACAATACAAGAGACGAACTGTAGAGATGAAGTCATTCCAAGCTGGAAGAGACAATGGGCTGAATTTCTTCCACTTTTGCTGTAAATAATTCTGTGATATGTAATCAAAGCCTTTGGAGAGGGGGTAGACAAGCCGGTTCAACGAAGGTCACAGAGTGCTCCACCATCAATAATCTATTCTTATTATCTCATGAAATTTCAGCTGCCTCTGAAATGTCTTTTCAAACAAAGTGCAGTTCCTGAAATTTACAGAATGTTCAGAAAAATATTCTTTTCTCCTTTGAATCTTAAAGAAGAAACTGATTTCGGTCGTAATACAGGTGCCACAGACACACCAGCTATAACAGGAACAGGAAAGGACATTGTCCATATATTACCAAATTCAGCATGTAGCCCTGTCAAGAAACATGAATTATAGTGATACAGAAACATGAAATACAAACAGAAAATGGTGGAGAAATGCAACAGACGAGGAAGTATCTTCAGAGAGAAACAGAGTTAATATATCGTATATGATGTGACACTGTTCTGAAAAAGTCATATTGGAATCAAAGGTTAATTATGTGCATCTCTGTTCAGAGGGTGCCAGACCTGTTGAGTTTCCCTCCAGCTCTTTCGATTTCTTTTTCTTTCTGAACTCTGATAAATTGACTGATCTGGAAGATATAAGCAAAGCTGCTATCTCAATTGAATCTCGAGTAATTTGTAATGGACATTAAATGAAAAATCACAAAGTTCCTATGTTTGACAGGGCTCTAAATGTCGATGATGTATTGCATTTAGGGAAAAAATCATTGTGAGACATTGTTGAAACAAAAACCGAAGTTGCTGCAATAGGTCTACAGCTTCTGTGCAGACAAATCAGAGTTAACGTTTGTGTTTCGGTGGCCCTTCCTCAGAGCGGATGGTAGCCCTGAAAATGTTGGTTTATATATAGCAGAGGCTGAATAGCTGTTAATGGAGACAGTTAAAAGCTAACAATAGGGGGTGAGTAATGGAAGGCGATGTGAGAACTAGGCCTGGTGTATGGATAGGGGACGAGGATATTGGAGAGTTCTGTCGCTAAAATTATTGAACATTATTTTGAGTCTGAAGGGCTGCAGGGTCCGTCTACAGAAAATGAGGTTTGTTCTTCCAGCTTGTGTTGAAATGTCCTGGAACACTGCAGTAAGCCTGCCACAGAGATATTGGCCAGGGAACAGGGTGGGCTATTAAACTGTTAGGCAACTGGATGCTCAGGGTCTTTTGTATATGTACAACTTGGATATTGATCACATCTCCCATCACCCAGACTACCTTTAGTTTCCCCAAAGTAGAGCAGACTACATTGCGAGCAACGAATGTCGTAGACTAAATTGTGGGAAATGTTGGTAGGATGCTACTTCTCCTGGGAGGTATGTTTTGGCCCTTTGAGAGTGAGGAGGGAGGAGGTAAATGGGAAAATGTAACACCTCCGGCAGGGGAAGTAAAGCGGACCTGTGATGGGAGGTGGGGGAGGTGGGGGGAAGTTTTGGCAGTTATTAAAGTGCGGACCGGGGTGTCCTGGAGGAAATGGTCCCTTCAGAAGGTGGAAAAGGAAGAGGAGGCAAATATGTGCCTGTTGGTGGCATCTCGCTGGAGGTGGGGGAAATGCAGACTGATGATCTTCTGCATGTGAGCGCTGGTGGGTTGATAGGTAAAGACAAGGTGAACTCTAACGCTGTTGCAGGAAGGCAGAGGGAGGCTGAGTGTAAATGTGCAGGAAGTGGGTCAGAACTGATTGTGGCCCCTTTCGGTTGAAGAAGAAGGTGGACATTTTAGAGGCCACATTTTTGAAGTTGACATCATCAGAAGCAATGCAGTGGAGACGGCGGAACTGGGAGAATGAATGGAGTCTTTGCAGGAAACACTATGTGAGAATGTATACTCCATGTAGCTGTGGGAGTTGGTGGGTTAATACTGGATATCAGTGACCGGTCTATCCATAGAAATAGATGTCGAGGAAAGGAAGGGAGGCGTCAGAGATAGACGTGGTAAAAGTGAGGAAGGGGTGCAAATTGGAAACGATGACCTTTTCCACCCTTATCAGCACAGGCTGAATAATACATTCAGGGTTGGATCGAAGCATACAGCGTAATCTGTTCAGGGGGTGATAGGTTGGATAGGGTGAGGGCGATGCAGAGAAATTAAAACAGCCAGTGTCACATGGAGCGTTGTTCACGAACAGATTGAGTTCAAGTAAACGCAAGAGAAATTAGCCCAGGTGAAGGGAGTGTTGGAGCAGGGCGAAGGGGCTATGGGATGGGGAGTGGACTCTTACCGAAAGAAATGGACACCGAGGAGAAGACGGTGGAAGCGGAGTTCAACATTATGTCGTGCTTGAAATTCATTAAAGGGAGGGCACAGAGGGATAAAGCTGATACCTTTGCATAGTACAAAACATTCAGCATTTGAGCGTGGAAGGTTAGATGGGATGGTTAACACATGACAGGAGGTGGGCTTGGGGGAGGGGATGGACTCAGAGTGCATGGCATGGGTGATGTGGCATGTCCAGAGGCTCATAGGCATCTCTGAGTTGTGGGCCTCGTATATCTGGCGAGCACGGCGAATGAGCTGGAGAATGAAGTAGAATTGGGGAATGGTGCTGCCAATGTGATGTGACGCTTTTGAACGAGAAAATATTGATCTCAACGGCAGTGACATCGCACGATCAGTCCTCAGAAAGTAACTGATTGAAAATAATCAGAATCGTTATCTTATTGTAATACTCTGAATTCATTGGGATGACACTCAAGCAGCAAGGTCTTACTTTTCTGAGACTTTAGACCAAACTGTAAAAACAGAATGAATCTTGATGTTATTAATAAGACAAATCCATCTATGGTTTTCGAAGGCACTAGCAAAGGCAGCGTTTATTTGTCATCCCCAATAGCTCTATGGAAGGTGCCATTGTTTATTGAGGAAATTCCCAGCAGAGAATTGCCTCTGATTCCCATTGACCATAGTTTGCTGAGGGTCAATGATGCTACATGAGTCAAATATTACTTTGACGCAAGTTACTCTGATCTCACCTCAAATGACATTGGAAAATCAGTTAAAATAATAAAGAGCAAAACGATAGAACACGGCTTGTTCGAACAATGTGGTCAATGTTCGCACAACGTTTAGGGAAAAACTGATGCAGGGACATCTGATTCTGAGGAGAGGTTTGTCCTATTGGGATGAGGCTGTTTAGTTAGCACTGTGACACAGAGACAGAAAAAAAGTTCCACTCTGTATGGGGAACAAAACCACCCTTTTCACGTTGGATTGGACAGTGACAGACATACACCATTGTCTGTTCCTATTGGACATTGATCATCCCAATCCTATCATTCAATGATGACCAATAGGAGCACAGAAGCCAGCAGTTCCCATCACCCCAGTTGGAAAGCAAAAAGGGAAAGGAATGGCCATTGGAAGTGGGAGTAACTAGGGAACTGATGTAACTTCCAGTGGGAGTGGGAGAAGAAAGATGTGAAGAGATACCATCAGTGGAAGAGAATGTAGCAGTAGAAGAGTTAATGCAAGGGAAGCAGAAGTGTAAAAACGGAGTAGGAAGGTGGAGGAAGAATGGCTAATAAAATTTTAGTGGCTGGGAAAAAACTTGCTTTAGCAGAAGTGAGGTTGGGTGAAAAACGTCACTGTTCAGGAAAATTGGGATCTGGTTCCATTGAAAATTAAGATTTGATGTACTTCTTTTTCTATCACTTGATTCTTATTCAGATTGCACATTCACTCTGTATATCTGTATCTCCAACAAATGCAGATGACATGTTTTTTTCCTCTTGTATGGTGTCTCAACATTTTTGATTTTTTTTTTAACAGTATGTATTTGCTTCCAATTCAAGATAGACATGAGCAAAAGATTTGATCTTCTGCAGTTTGTCCATAACGTAAAATTTAATTGAGTGTTAATCCTCATCACATTAGCTGATTAAAGCAATAAGTCTGTGTCCATCCTGCAGATGAAAAATTCTTCAGTTTTGACTATTGTTACGAAGAACAGTACCACATAAAAGACTAATGTTCCAGTACAAGGTGCCAAACCCTAGTTCATCCTAAATTTGGTACACGCTTTATGAATAAGTCATGCTAAGGGGTAGAGTGTAAAAGGTGAATTCACCTCTATGTCGAAAATGCTATTTGCAGCTCCCTAATAATAGGTGTTAACTACATCACTTTGTAAATTCCTCAAAATAGGAATAGCAAGAGACTGGAATTCATAATTCTTCTTCTGTGAATAACATCTGGAGAATAGAAAGGAAATCAAGATTTGTTTGTGATATTCATAAATGATGATGGTGAGAATGTGGAAGATGGATGGCAGTGGAATGATAACTAATGCTGGGGATGACACCAAGATTAGCTGGGTGGTTCACAGTGAGGAGGAAAGGGTTAGCCTCAGGACGATATAAACAGATGATTTCTATATCCAGATTAATGGCCGATGAGTTTTAACACTGATAAATGTGAGATGATGCACATCTGAATGAACAAGACAAGTGAGTACTGAAATTGTGAAGGATGAGGGCTAAAGGAAGTGACACCACTCTGTGACCAGCTTCTTGTTCAATCAGGGTCCCCTCACACTCTGCTCCTGAGTTAAATGTAACTTGGGGAGCTGTTCCTGGAAAAACCGGTGTGGATACAAAAGATCCCTTTCCCCAAGCACACTCACTCCGTGGTTTCAGATCTTCCTCTCTGTGCAGCCTGTGCTCCATTTGTTGTTCATCTTACAGACGCAGGTGTTGTAACTACAGTCCCCATGCTCCAACCAGAGTTGGGTTGCCAAATTCTCAGGTCTCCCTGAATGTCTGAGGCAGCTCACAGCAAAACCTGAGGCAAACCATCCCCAACACCTCCACTAACCTTTCAATAACAGTAGTCAGTCAGAAACCCCTCAGTTACAAGTTAGATGCCTGCTCTTTTACAATTATACTCGTGAGGTTTCCTCGTGTTACTGACTACACAATCATCTGAGAGGGACAAGCACAGGGGTTCAGTGGACACGCACAGTTCAAGGTTCAAAGGCGTGTCAAAAGCTACTGGAACCCCTGTCCAACATGGAGTACCACATGGGGCACACCGGGAAGTGAACAATAGACCAGCACACACACACCCCTGTCCATGGATCACCAAATGGGGCACACTGGGAAGTGAGTAACAGTCATACACATACACCCCTGTCTATGGAGTACCACATGGGTCACACCAAGAAGTGAGCAACAGTCAAACACATACACCCCTGGCTTTGGAGTACCACATGGGGCACACCCGGAAGTGAACAACATCCAAACACATACACCCCTATCTATGGAGTACCACATGGGGCACACCGGGAAGTGAACAACAGCCCAGCACATACCTCCCTGTCTATGGAGTACGACATGGGACACGCCGGGAAGTGAGCAACAGTCAAACACACACCCCTGTCCATGGAGCACCACATGGAACACACCAGGAAGTGAACAGCAGTCTGACGCATACCATTTCATTGTTTCTGAGCTTCGCAATGCCAGCTCTCGATACACTAGGGATCCAAATGGGACCCACAGACGGGTCGTCCAGGAGACCACGAGCCATACGTTTTGCACACTGCTTCTGAGCTTCATAATGATTTCCCCGGGATTCCATGGATATGAGCACCAACGGCCAGGTTAAGGTACAGAAGGACGGATATTCATGTTATAATTGGATGATTACTTGATCAACAAGTTCAGTAAAGAGCCAAATGGGATAAACTGGTTGAGTAGTATTTTCGTAGGTCCAATAACAAAAATAAGAATATAAAGTAAATGTGCTGACAAATCAACTGAAATCCACGTCACAGAATCAGACACCATAATCCAGATGATATATCTGTGTAGCATGTAGCAGTGTTCAGACCAGGCTAGTGTCCTGCTCAATACAACCCAGCAATCTGTGCAGACCACACCAGTCCAAGAACTGCCTCTCCAGCACTGGGAGCTATGCCGTGAACAGCAGTGAATTGTTATGTTAACCAGGAGCATTTACCCTCCCAGCATGTAGAGCTGAAAATGTTTTGCTGGAAAAGCGCAGCAGGTCAGGTAGCATTCAGGGAACAGGAGAATCGACGTTTCGGGCATAAGCCCTTCTTTAGGAAGACCTCACTTTCTCCTCCCAGCATGTAGAGCAATGTACACCACCCCAGTGCATTGAACTGTAAACCAGGAGCAGTTACCGTCCCAGCATGTAGAGCTGTGTACACTGCCCCAGTGCATTGTTCAGTAGCACTGTGTGAGATCACTGCCCAGCGTGGGGAAACCTGAAGCCCATGCTGGAAGTGACAGGATGTGCAGCTCCAATCCATTTTCAGCTCCATATCTCTATTGTATCAATGGATGTAGAATATCTCAAGAGGAAGGAGGAAAATGACTTAGGGTTAAATAGGCAAGGATCAGACAAGGCTCGAGAGGGTTACAAGGTAGTCAGGAAGGAAGTGAAGAATAATTTCAGGAGAGCGAGAAGGGGGCATGAAAAAGACTTGGTGAGTAGGATTAAGATAAAACTTAAGATGTTCTACACTTTTGTGAGGAACAAGATGAGGGTAGGGCTCATCAGGATAGTAGAGGGAACTTGCGCCAGGAGTCAGAGAAGGTAGGGGAACATAGAATATAAAACACTGCAGCGCAGTACAGGCCCTTCGGCCCTCGATGTTGAGTCGACCTGTCATACCAATCTGAAGCCTATCTAACTTACACTATTCCATGTACGTCCATATGCTTGTCCAATGACGACTTAAATGTAATTAAAGTTGGCGAATCTACTACGATTGCGGACAAAGCATTCCAAAGCTCTCCCTTTAGGTCTTTCCTGGCTACCTTGTAACCCTCAAGCACCCTAACTGAGCCTTCACATCCCATCCTAACATAAGTCGCCATCTTCCTCTTGACCAGAGATTCCACTTCATTCGTAAACCACAGCTCCCGCGCTCTATAGCTTCCTCCCTGCCTGACAGGTACACACATATCTAGGACACACAGTAGCTTTTCCTTCAATAAGCTCCACATTTCTAATGTATCCATCCCCTGCAGTTTCCTTCCCCATCATATGCTTCCTAAATCTTGCCTAATGGCATCGTAATTGCCTTTCCCCCGGCTGTAACTGTTGCCCATTGGTATATACCTATCCCTTTCTATCACTAAAGTAAAATTAACAGAATTGTGATTGCTATCACCAAAGTGCTCACCTACTTCCAAGTCTAACACCTCACCAGGCTCATTACCCAGTATCAAAACTAATGTGGCTTCGCCCCTTGTTGGCCTGTCTATATACTGTGTCAGGAAGCCCTCCTGCACACACTGGACAAAATCTGACCCCTCTATAGTACTCGTACTATAGTGTTCCCGTTCAATATTTCAAAAGTTAAAGTTCCCCATTACATCTACCCTGTCTCTGTCACTCCTATCGAGAATTATCTTTGCTATCCTTTCCTCTACATCTCTGGAACTATTCGGAGGCCTATAGAAAACTCCCAACGGGGTGACCTCTCCTTTTCTCTTTCTAACTTCAGCCCATACCACCTCAGTTGATGAGTCCTCAAACATCCTTTCTGCAACTGCAATACTGTCCTTGACCAACAATGTAATACCTCCCCCTCTTTTAACATCTTCTCTGTTCTTACTGAAACATCTAAATCCTGGAACCTGCAAAAACTATTCCTGTCCGTGCTCTAACCATGTCTCCAAAATGGCCACAACATTGAAGTCCCAGGTACCAACCCATGCTGCAGGTTCACCCACCTTATTCCGGGTGCTCCTCGCATTGACATGGACACACTTCAATCCAACCTCTTGCTTGCCGGTGCCATCTTGCATCTCTGAAACTTGATTTTGGACCTCCCTACTCTCAACCCTTTCTATACACTAACTACAATTTTGGTTTCCATCCCCCTGCTGGATTAGTTTAAACCCAGCGAATTCCACCCCCCACCCTCCCACCCCCCCCCCCCCCCCCCCAGGGTATTGGTACCCCTCTGGTTTAGATGAAGCTCATCCTGCTTGTAGAGGTCCCACCTGCCCCAGAATCCAAAACCCTCCCTCCTGCACCATTTCTGGAGCCACGTGTTCACCTTCTCTCTCTCCCTATTCCTTGCCTCACTAGCACGTGGCGCGTGCAAGAAACCAGAGCCAACAACTCTGTTCATCCTAGCTCTAAGCTTTCATCCTAGCTCCCTGAATTTCTGCCTTAAATCCCCATCTCTCTTCCTACCTATATCGTTGGTGCCTATGTGGACCACGACTTGGGGCTGCTCCGTATCCCCCTTAACGATCCCAAAAACACGATTAGAGACATCACGAATTTTGGCACCTGGGAGGCAACACACCAACCGTGAGTCTCTCTCGTCCACACAGAACCTCCTATCTGACCCCCTAACTATAGATTCCCCAATGACTACTGCTCTGCTCCTCTTCCCCTTTCCCTTCTGAGCAGCAGGGACAGACGCTGCGGCAGAGCCGTCTACCCACTGCTTTACCCTTGTAAGTCCCCCCCCCCGATAGTATCCAAAAGGGTATATTTATTGTTGAGGTGAATGGCCACAGGGGATCGCTGCACTGCATGCCAGTTCCCTTTCCGTCCCCTGACTGTAACCCATTTGCCTTTTTCTTGTACCTTAGGAGTGACTACCTCCCTGTAACTCCTCTCAATAATCCCCTCTGCCACCCCAATGATTCGAAGTTCATCTAGCTCCAGCTCCAGTTCCGTAACGCGGTTTTCAAGGAGCTGGAGTCAGGTGCACTCCAGCAGATGTAGTCAGCAATGACACTGGTGGTGACTCTTACCTCCCATATTCTGCAGGAGGAACATTCAACTGCCCTAACCTCCATTCCTACTAGTCTAAATTCCCAAAGAGTCTGTTGAAAAAAAATAAGGAATAAAAAACTCGTTAACTTTCCATGCTGTGGCACAGGTAATTTGATTATGGTTAGAGGAGGAGGATGGGTGCTTTAACAGATTATAAGGCAAGGTGAGCTTTTCTGGGTGTTGGTTGAATTCACAAACGGGTTCATTGCTGTGTCGTAACAGCACACTTGGAATATTGTGTTCAGTTCTGGTCGCCTTGTTATAGGAAAGATGTAGAAGCTATAGTGAGGGTGCAGAGGAATCCCTAGGGATCAACAGAAATATTGGCACACACCACACGATTGAGCGAAATATTGAGGAAGTCACCACGCGAAAAATAAATACTGGCAGATTCTGCATGTCTGTATAAACGTCAGTGTGTCAGTGTTTGTGGTGTGTCTGTACTGATGCCTGTATATCTATGTGTGCACGTGCATCAGTGTATCGGGATTTGTCTCTGTGTGCTTTAGTATCTGTGTGACCACACCAGTCTCTATGTGCATATCTTTGTGTATCTGCGTGTCTCTGTGCGTATCCGTGTGCACAGCGGATCTGCCAGCCTCTGTGGTGTTTAAAGTGATGCAATGTCCGCCTCTGCTGGCCTTCACACTCTACTGCACTGATGGCAGTGGAGGGAGAAAACCATAAGGGATTCAGTCTAGGAGGTGGGGAGAGGGAGTTAGATCATAGCACCATCCAAACTGACAGCACTATCTGCACATGCACACACATGCACACACACACACACACACACACTTGGGTATAGGGAGGAGCATAATTGTACTGAGGACACTCAGAGTGGCGAATGCTCCTGAGTAATAACTGTACTCGCTCTGCAATGTGAAAGTGATTTGTCTTTGAAGATTATTCGTTACACAAAGTGTACACCTTGAAGAGTATTTCCACTGCAACTGCATCCAAGCAACTTTGACCAAATCATCTGTAAGGTGATGCCATGAATTTATTACACGTTCTTTAAATTGAAATATTTTATAATTCACCCCTACAAGGTGTAAGTGAGAAAGGATTGAAAAGGCCTGAAACTGGCCCAGTGGTGGTGTAATATATCTAGGTATCAGACAAAACTGTTCTGTGCATCCAGAGAATTTTGAAAAACCAAACAGCCGTACAATGTGAGAGATTCACAGTATTTGATGTCATCAGACAGAAAAAAACTGACATTTGTGCATTGGCATGGGGAGACCAGCAGAGGGTGGCATTTTATGACTATAACCTGAACAGGGACAGACGTAGAGGTGGACGAGGGGAGTAAGGGTTTATCTCAATTTCAATGGATTTATCCCCAAAATCGAGAGGTGGATGTTGTGTATCTGGACTTCAGTTAGGCATTTGATAAGGTTCCCCATGGTAGGCTCGTTCAGATGGTCAGGAGGAATGGGATACAGGGAAATTTAGCTGTCTGGATACAGAATTGGCTGGTCGACAGAAGACAGCGAGTGGTAGTGGAAGGAAAATATTCTGCCTGGAAGCCAGTGATGAATGGTGTTCCACAGGGCTTTGTTCTTGGGCATCTACACTTTGTAATTTTTATCAATAACTTGGATGAGGGGATTGAAGGATGGGTCAGCAAGTTTGCAGAGGACACAAAGGTTGGAGGTATCATTGACAGTATACAGGACTGTTGTAGGCTGCAGCAAGACATTGCCAGGATGCAGAGATGGGCTGAGAGGTGGTAGATGGAATTCAAACTGGATAAATGCGAGGTGATGCATTTTGGAAGATCGAACTTGAAAGTTGAGTACAGGATTCTTGGCAGTGTGGAGAAACAGAGGGATCTTGGTGTGCAGGTACATAGATCCCTTAAAATTTCCACCCAGGTGGACAGGGTTGTTCAGAAAGCATATGGTGTTTTGGCTTTCATTAACAGGGGGATTGAGTTTATGAGCCATGAGAACTTGTTGCAGCTCTATAAAACTTTGGTTAGACCGCACTTGGAATACTGTGTCCAGTTCTGGTCGCCCTAATATAGGAAAGATGTGGATGCTTTGGAGAGGGTTCAGAGGAGGTTTACCAGGATGCTGCCTGGACTGGAGGGCTTATTTTATGAAGAGAGGTTGACTGAGCTCGGACATTTTTCATTGGAGAAAAGAAGGAAGAGAGGGGACCTAATTGAAGTGTATAAGATAATGAGAGGCATAGATAGAGTTGATAGCCAGAAACCTTTTCCCAGGGCAGCAATTGTTAACACGAGGGGTTATATTTTTAAACTGTTTGGCGGAAAGTATAGAGCAGATGTCAGAGGCGGTTTCTTTACGCAGAGAGTTGTGAGAGCATGGATTGCGTTGCCAACAGCAGTTGTGGAAGCGAGGTCATTGGAGATATTTAAGAGACTGCTGGACATGCGTATGGTCACAGACATTTGAGAGTTCGTACATTAGGTTTACCTCACATGAGGATCAATGGTCGGCACAACATCGTGGGCTGAAGGGCCTTTTCTGTGCTGTACTGTTCTATGTTCTAAACAGTAAACAGTGACAAAACACCACAGATGAGTCACGATCTGGAGGTAGAACGAGGGGCAGCATATTGAGTCTGATATGATCCTCTCCTGAAAAACTCATATTGGAATCAAAAAGTTAATTGTGTTTCGATCTGCTCAGAACCTGCAGATGTTTTTAGATTAGATTAGATTACATTGCAGCGTAGAAACAGGCCCTTCGGCCCAACAAGTCCACACCGACCCGCTGAAGTGTAACCCACCCATGCCCCTACATTTACCCCTTTACCTAACACTAGGGACAATTTAGCATGGCCAATTCACCTGACCTGCACATCTTTGGACTGTGGGAGGAAACCGGAGCACCCGGAGAAAACCCACGCAGACACGGTGAGAACGTGCAAACTCCACACAGTCGTGTGGCCTGAGGCAGGAATTGAATCCGGGTCTCTGGCACTGTGAGGCAGCAGTGCTAACCACTGTGCCACCGTGCCGCCCACTACAGACGCACTTTCCTGCACTTTCAATTTAGCTACTCTTTTGGACAGTGGATATTTGTCTGATCTGAAAGGGAAAGGCGAAGCTGCCATTTCTGTTGACGCTCAAGAATTTGGTTATGGTTTTTGAATGAAAAATGAAAAACTATGTGCCTGACAACTCCCCAAATACCGATAGTTTATTCCCATTGTCATCATGCATTATGAAAATGTTGAATTCGGTGGTCATGATATCACATGATCAATCCACTGAAAGTAACTGATTGAAGTACTGATCCCAATTGTTATCAATGTCTTATCATGCTCCTGATGTCACTGGCATCGTACTCATCCAGCAAGATCTTCCCTTTCCGAGAGTTTCCATATATCTATAAAAACATAAAATATCTTTGTATTTTTTTAACAGGACATATTCATCCAGGGTTTTGGAAGGCACTAGCAAGGGCAGAGTTTATTTGTCATCCTCAATGACTCTGGAATAAGTGACACAGAGTTGCCCTGTTTTACCTCTTCAATCCAAAGTGATGCAAATCCAGACAGAGCTGTTTGTCGGGGCATTCCAAGATTTTTAACAATTACTTGTGAAGGAACAGCAAATTAGTCCCTAGTCAGGATGACATGCAATTTGGAAGATACCTTTCAGAGACTGATTTTTCTCTTGTTCCCATTTCCAGTGCAGAATGTTCTCCAATTCTCATTAATAACAGTTTTGCTCAGGGCCCTTGATTCCACCTTCAGTCAAGTCCTGCTTCGATTGAAAGGGAAGTCACTCTGATCTCACCTCAAATTACACGGGAAGATCAGTTGGAAGAGTAAGGAGCAAAAGACAAGAACACTGTTTGTTTGAACAATGTCCTCGCAATATTCAAAAGAAAATTGATGCATAGCCTTCCTTAATGCATTATTTCAACATGACACCACGTTTTAAACAATATTCAGAATGGTGGGTATTTGTTCTTTTAATTTGCTTCCAATTCAGTGTAAACATGAGAATGTGAATTGATCTTCTATAGTGTGCTTATAATCCAGAATTTAATTCAATCTTTATCATCATTGCTCTAGCTCTTTGAAACAAAAATGATGAATGAGCCTGTGTCCATCATGCAAATGAAAAACTTCTTTCAGCTCTGACTATTGCAGCGAATGTTGTAAAGAATAAGCTGCAGGCCCACGTAAAATGAAACTGCTGCAGGGCAAGGTGCCAAACGCTAGTCCAAGATTAATTATGTCCAAGCATTATGAATAATACATGCAGAAGGGCGGAGTATAAAAGCAGAATTCAGCTCCATGTTCAAAATACTGTTTGTGGCTCCCTCACAAAAGACCACAACTGATTCACGGAGTAAATTCACCAAAATAGGAAAAACAAGAGACTGGAATTCCCAATTCTGCAACCACGTCTGTAGAACAGGAAGAAAATCAAGGTTTGTTTCTGAAATTCATAAATTGTGATGATAAGAATGTGGTACATGTCGGGGGGGGGGGGGGGGGGGGGGATGTTAGAGGATGATAAACAATGTTGGACGATGATAAACAATGTTGTAGATGACACAATGATTATCCAGGTGGGTCACAGTGAGCAGGAACGTGTTGGTTACAGGAGGGTACAAACAGATTTTCAGATGGCCAGAACAATGACTGATAAAAGATAACACTGAAATATGTGAGATGCTGCACTTTGGAAGATGTAACAAGACAAGGGAGAACACAAACCATGAAGATAGGTTAGATTTGCTTTTGGAGCAGAGAAAGGTGAGGGGTGAACCTGACAGAGGTGTATTATAGCATGAGAGGTATGGGACGAGTGAACAGACAACAACTGTTCTCCTTAGTCAAAGGGTCAAAAACAATGGGAAATACGTTTGAAGTCAAAGAGAATATACTAACAGAGGATTTGTGAAATCTGTTTCGAACCCAGAGCATGATATGTCTCAAAAATGCATTGCCTGGGAGGGTGGTTCAGGAAGGTAACCTCACAAACATTATAAAACACTTGTATCAGCACTGGGTGGTGCAGACTCGACGGGCCTTGTCTTTATTACATGATTCCATCTGGTGGCAGCCATGAAATGTCTGATATATTCTGAAGCAGCAACCAATTGGACTTGGTATGTTCCAACGAACTGTGCTCAGTATGTGGTGAGATTACAAACAAGCATCATCCCATGGAATATCAGCACTTACTCAACCTAGGATAGCCCAGCCATCTCTGAAATCATCCCGGATAATTCACATGGTCAGTGTAAGAATCGTCCAACAACAGCATCAACATTATTCCAGCTGTTCGACACCATTATTTTAAGTTCACCAATAACATAGAAACAGACTTCATTTCATTATTAAATAGACTTCTCGTGTAAGGTTGTTATTTCTCTGAAGACTAATAAATTCCTTCCCATATATTCGTATTGACAAAGAGTCTGTTATCGTGCGAGCTGTTCCTCACCAGTAATATTTACTCCCAGTTAAACCAGCACATGAGATGTACTGCTGGCACTCCCTCCCAACAGCCACTTGGATGGACCAACATCAACTGGACTGGAACTTCTCAAGGGCAATTAATGCTGGTCTGTCTCCATTAAAACCCCAAATGAACTAAAAAGACAATCCGATTTTCTAATAATTATTAAACAACAAGGGCATTTTGTTGATCGGAAGAGTTTGTCGCTGTCTTTGAAATTGTGAGAACTGTGTTATTTTATTTTCAGTATCTAAAGACAACAGAAATGCAAAACCTATCATCAGGAGTTAGGAATCAAAACAACTCCATCATGTGATAAGGTCGTGGATGATCTGATTGCGACCTCAATTGCACATTCCTCATTTGCCCTTACAATGACCGTGCATCATTCTTAGTCAAGAATCTGCCTGCCTCTGCCTTAGGAATATTCAATGCCTTATCCTCCATCGCTATCTGGGAAGAGAATTGTACAAAGACACAACACTCTGAAAGGATGACACCAAATCATCATCTTCTTAACAGAGACATTTTTCTGTTTTACTCTCCATCCACTCATGGTAATCTCTCACACAAGCTGAAATATTGTTTTAGAATTCAACTTGAAAGACTACTTGGAATATTTTGAGGTTAAGCAAGACCACATGTTGTTCGCCTAAAACCCCAGCAGATCCAGAGCCAGTCATTTCAAGATTTCCTCCTGAAATAAACGCTCCTCACAAGAGTCAGCTGAGTGAATCTTCCCTGGATTGCATTTTATATCATTGTGGCCATCGTTCTCGGGATGTGGTTACACCACTACATTGTAAATCTGTACAAAATTGTCCCAACTTTTAAATGTATTCTGTTTCAGAAAGTTTCAACATTTGTCTTACCTCCCTCAACATTTGATGTACACGTAAAATTTTTATTTTGTAATCCAAGAGCCCGGTTCCTCTGTGCCTAAAGCCAATCTCTCCACTGAAATAATACATTACGTTTCCATTCAACCCGCCAATATCTTTTAGCACAGACACATTTTTCCTACTATGTTCCATACACCAACATTTGCCTGTTCACTTGACCCACCTTAATCTCCTTACAGACTCATGTCCTCTTCATATCTTCCTTCTCGAACAGTTTCAAGGTTTTTTTTAGATTAATTACAGTGTGAAGACAGGCCCTTCGGCCCAACATGTCCACACCGACCCGCCGAAGCGCAACTCACCCAGACCCATTCTCCTACATTTACCCCTTCACCTAACACTACGGGCAATTTAGCTTGGCCAATTCATCTAACCTGCACATTTTTGGACTGTGGGAGGAAACTGGAGCACCAGGAGGAAACCCACGCTGAAGTTTGTATTCTTCCGTAAAAAAGACAGAATATTTGGCCAAAGAAATACACTGTGGCCATATTGCAAATTAATTGACAATGAAATATTGTTACTTCATGTCTAAACTATAAATTTGAGACAATGCTAAAGTGTTTGCAGTCACATCACTCAGTTCCATTACTTAAAATAGAGTCAGATGGTATGGGATGTGTCTGGGTAGAATTGAGGAACCATAAAGGTGAAAACCCGTAGTTGGAGTTATGTACAGGTCGACAAATCGTAGTCAGAAGCTGGGGCGCATGATAGACGAGGAGATAGAAACGATATGTAGAAAAGGCAAAGTTACAGTGACTGGGGGGGATTTCAATATGCAGGTGGACTGGGAAAATCAGTGGTAATGGTTTGCAAGGAAAGGAATTTGTGGAATGTCTACGAGATGGCTTTTTGGATCAGCTTATGGTGCAGGCAACAAGGGAACAGGCAATACTGGATTTAGAGCTGTGCAGTGAGGCAGACTTGATAAGGAAGCTTAAGGTGAAGGAACCTTCGGAGGCAGTGATCTTACTATGATTGAACCTACTCTTCAATTTTAGAGGGAGAACGTAGAATCGGAGTTAATATTACAGCTAACTAAAGACACCTTCAAAGACACAAGGGAGGAGCTGGATAGAATTGACTGGGAGAGGAGCCGAGCAGGAAAGACAGTGGAACAATAATGGCGGGAGTTTCTCAGAGCAAGTTTGGAGTCACAGCAGAGATTTATCCCGAGGTAAAAGATGCATTGTACAGCGAGGATGAGGCAACAATGGATGACTGGGACAGTCATGGCTGGCATAAAAGGAAAATAGAAAGTAGATAACATAGCAAATAGCAGTGCGAAACCAGAAGATTTGGAAGCTTCAAAGATGAACAGATGGCAACAAAATAAGAAATAAGGACGGAGAAGATTAAATATAAGTTTAAGCTATCCAGTGATATAAAGGACAACTGTAAGAGTTTCTTTAGACATATAAAGGGCAGAAGAGAAGCAGAAGTGGATATTGGGGCACTGGAAAATGACGCTGGAGAGATAGTCTTGTGGAACAAATAATAGATGAGAAACTGAATAACTATTATGAGAATGGGCAAAGAAGTGGCAGATGGAGTACAACATGGGAAAGTGCGAGGTGATGCATTTTAGTAGGAAGAAGACAGGCATGGACTACTTTGTAAGTGGAGAGAAAAATCAGAAGTCTGAAGTGCAGAGAGAGTTGTGAGTTCCAGTTAAGGATTGTCTCTAGATAAACTTGTAGGTTGAGTTAGCAATTAGGAAGGTGTAGTTTCTGGTGCACAGTGTGATTGAAATCTTATATTCAGCAAAAGAACCGAGTTAACTCTTACAAACAATATTTGTTTTTTGAACACAATTAATATTAGAACAATAAAACGTATTATAACGCAATGATAAACGTTACACATTATCTTATGCTTTAACTTAACTTTGGATGATCACAAACCACCCCACTAGAAGTTGACCAGGCTCGACTTGGTGATGTTTTCTTGTTCTTCTGATGATCTTGGAGGTGTCTTCTCTTTCCCTGGTTATTCTCCAGTTACTGCACTGTGTGGGGTTTTGTGGTGATTCGTATCCTTCCAAGTCTTCACGCCCTTTTGGGAAGATAAGGAGGATCTGTCAATGGAATGATCAGGTTCATTTACCCTGATCAATCAGACTCAACCATGGGTTGGTTCAAGGGCAACATTCCATTGTCCCATTCAGGTCCAACTTCAGGTGAGTATTACAGGATCTGTAGTTTCAGGTTTGTTTGCAAACCGTCTGTGGGTATCTGCAGCCTGTCTGGATTCTGTAGCATGTGGATTAGCACAGAGATTTTAGTCAAAGCTGGGGTCCATTTCACAGTATGCTTTAATAATTGTTCATTTTTGTAACTCCATGGTAAATTTATTTTTGCCCATCGTAAGATTATTCTTTCAGGTGGCACGTCCGGTCAGGAAGGCCTTCAGCCTGAGAGTGGTGAATCTATAGTAAGGATGGCAGTTTCCTTACCTAAAGGACATTAGTGAACCAGGTGGGGTGTTCTTGGCAATCGATTCATAACCACTATCAGTCTCTTAATTCCAGATTTGAATTCAAGCTCCCCTACTTGCTGTGGCAGGATTTGGACCCAGGTCACCAGAACATTATCTGGGCTTATCACATAAGAATTCAGTGATAACACCAAGAGGCCACTGACTTGCCCAATCCTCCATAGCGTGACTAACATGTGCAGTATGATATGCACTAGGATTGGCCTTCATGTTATCCGTGACTTTCTTATCAAGATGTGGATTTTTTTTTTCCGTTATGCAACTCATGTTCGGTCTTCAGTATCTCCCTAATTATTTGCCAAATTTCTTCATCTGTCTGCCTTTACCTATTCTTTTCTCCCAACCCCACCCTCCCCCCAGTCCATCCAGGCCAAATCCTTCCTTAGGCCAGTATACTTACCATTGCCTAACACTAAAACTCTCATTTATGACTCAGTCTTCACCCTTTCAATATGAATGTGACACTCCAGCATGTTGTGTTTACTCCGTCCAAGGCAAAGCTCATCCACCAATCCTTCTTTGTTACATAATATCAAATCTAAATTAGCCCATTCTCTGGTTGGTTTCATGCCATCCTGCTCTCAGAAATAATCTCTCATACACTCCATGAATTTTTGTTCGAGGATATCACTGTCAAGTTGATTAATGGAGTCAATTTGCATGTTCAAAACACCCATAGTTAAAATTGTGCCCCTGTTACAAGCCCTCACTATATTCAACATCAGAAGTACTTTGGGGGGGACAGTGGCTGAAAATTACTCTTCCCAAGATGTTTCTTCTCTTGCTTTTTATTTGCACTGAGACGGATTTCAAATATTTTTTGGCGCAAAACAGGTCTGAGTTCCCACTCGCACGAACAAATGTTTATTTTCTCTACACGAACCACATTTCACAGTAAATATTGAGGAATTAAGAGGGATAAAAGTGGTCATGAGATATCTTTAGCAAACAGGTTTGAGGAAAATCCCAAAGACTACGTTTCATATATAAGCAACCAGAGGGTAACTCGAGAACTGTTTGGCCCACACAGGACAAAGGAAGAAAGTTATGCATGGAGTCAGAGAAAATGGGTGAGATTCTTAGCGAGTACTTTGCATCTGTATTCACCAAGGAGAGGGACATGATGGATGTTGAGGTGAGGGATAGGTCTTTGCGTACTCTGGGTCAAGTCGACATAAAGAGGGAGTAAGTTTTGGATATTCTAAAAGGTAGAAATGTAGACAAGCTCCCAGGTCTGGATGAGATCTACCACAGGTTAATGAGGGATGTGAGCGAGGAAATAACTGGGGCTTTAACAAATATCTTTGCAGGACCCTTGTACATGGGTGAGTTCCTGGAGGACTGGAGCATTGCTAATGCTGTCTCCTTGTTTGAGAAGGATAGCGGGAATTATCCAGGTATTAAAAGACTGGCAAGCCTCAGATCAATGGGATGGAAGCTACTGGAGAAGATACTGAGGGACTTGAGTAAGGTGTTTTATTAGGTTCTCCAGGGTAGGCTGATGGAGAAGGTGATGCCGTATGGGGTCCAGGATGTTTTATCGAGATGGATAGAGAACTGGCTGGCCAACAGGAGAGAGAGAGTAGTAGTGGAAGGGGATTTCTCAAAATGGAGACCTATGACCAGTGGTATGCAACAGCGATCTGTGCTGGGACCACTGTTGTTTGTGATATATTGTCAATGATTTGGAGGAAGGTATCGGTTGCCTGATTAGCAAGTTTGCAGATGACACCCAGATTGGTGGAGTAGCAGGTAGTGAAGGGGAATGTCAGAGAATGCAGCAGAATATAGATAGATTGGAGAGATGGGCACAGAAATGGCAGATGGAGTTCAGACTGTGCAAATGCGAGGCCTTGCATTTTGGAAGATCCAGTTCAAGAGCAACAATACAGTAAACGGAAAAATCTTGGGGAAAATTGACATACAGTGAGACCTGGGTCCATTGTTTCCTGAAGTTGGCAACGCAGATAAGTAAACTGGTCAAGGCAACATAAGGCATGTTTTCCTTCATTGGATCAGTTGTTGAGTCCAAACGTTGGCAGGTCATGTTACAGTTGCATAGGGCTTTGGTTTCACCACATTTGAAATACTGCATATATTTCTGGTCACCACGTTACCAAAAGGATGTGGATGCTTTGATTAGAGTGCAGAGTAGGTTCACCAGGATGTTGCCTGGTATGGAAGGTGCTGGTTATGAAGATAGATTGAGTAGATTAGGATTATTTTAATTATAAAGACAAAGGTTGAGGGGAACCTGATTGAGGTCTACAAAATCAAGAGAGATATAGACAAAGTGGATAGCAAGAAGCTTTTTCCCCAGATTTTGGAACTCAATTACTCGGCGTCATGAGTTCAAAGTGAGAGGGGAAGGGTTTAGGGTAGATATATGTGGGAAGTTGCTTACACATATGGTGGTGGCAGCCTGGAACGTGTTACCAACAGATGAGATCGGGGCAGGTACAATAGCGTTATCTAAGATGTATCTGACAGATACATGAATGGGCAGGCAGCAGAGGGATACATTCTCTTAGAAAATAGGTGGCACGTTTAGAAAATAGGAAGATCTGGATCAGCACAGGCTATGAGAGCCAAATGGTCTGTTCCTGTGCTGGAATGTTCTTTGTTCTTTTATCATTCATTCTAAAACTAGCAAGGTTTCAACTATTGTATGCTACAATTTAATGATATAAACCATTTATTTGACAGTACATATCAAATTATTGTCATTTCTAAATTACAGTCACAGAGTCAAAGAGATGTACAGAGTGGAAACAGTTCCTTCGGTCCAACCTGTCCATGCCGACCAGATAACACAAACCAATCTAGTCCCACCTGCCAGCACTCAGCCCATATCCCTCTAAATCCTTTCTATTCATATACCTATCCAGACACCATCTAAATGTTGCAATTGTACTAACTTCCACCACTTCCTCTGGCAGCTCATTCCATACACAAACCACCCTCTGCGTGAAAAGGTTGCACCTTGCATATCTTTTATATTTTTCCTTCCCAACCTAAACCTATGCCCTCTAGTTCTGGACTCCCCCACACCAGGGAAAAGACCTTGTCTATCTCCACATTCATGGCCCTCATGATTTTATAACCTCTTTAAGGTCACCCCTCAGTCTCCAACGTTCCAGGGAAAATAGCCATAGCCCATTCAACCACCAGCTATAGCTCAAACACTCCAACCTTGGCAACATGCTTGTAAAACTTCTTAGAACACTTCCAAGATTCACAACATCCTACCGATATGAAGGGGAACAGAATTGCATGCAATATTCCAAAAGTTGCCTAACCAATGTCCTTTACAGCTGCAACATGACCTCACAACTCCTGTACTCAATGCTCTGACCAATTAAGGAAAGCATACCAAATGCCTTCTTCACTAACCTACCTACCTGTTCCTCTACTTCCAAGGAACAATGAACCTGCACTCCAAGGTCTCTTTGTTCAGCAACACTCCATTGGACCTCACCATTAAGAGTATTAGTCCTGCTAAGATTTGCTTTCCCCAAATGTAGCATCTCACATTTATCTAAATTAAACTCCATCTGCCACTTCTCAGCCCATTGGCCCATATGATCAAGATCCTCTTGTAATCTGAGGTAACCTTCTTCAATGTCCAGTATACCTCCAATTTTGTTGTCATCAGTAAATTTGCTAACTATACCTCTTATACACACATGCAAATCATTTATATAAATGACAAAAAGTAGTGGACCCAGCATCGATCCTTGTGACACTCCACTGGTCACATGCCTCCAATCTGAAAAACAACACTCCAACACCAGCCTCTGTCTTCTACCATTAGCCAGCTCTATATCCAACTGGCTAGTTCTCCCTGTACTCCAATGAAATCTAACCTTGCTAACCAGTCTTCCATGGGGAACCTTATCGAATGCCTTACTGAAGTCCATATAGATCACGTCCACCGCTCTGCTCGCATCAATTCGCTTTGTTACTTCTGCAAAAAAATCAATCAAGTTAGTGAGACATGATTTCCCACGCACAAAGCCATGTTGACTATCCCTAATGAGTCTTTGCCTTTCCAACTAAAGGTTCATCCTGTCCCTCAGGATTCCCTGCAACAACATGCCCTCCACTGACGTCAGTCTCACTGGCTTGTCCTTACCACTTTTCTTAAACTGTGGCACCACGTTTGCCAACCTCCAGTCTTCTGGCTCCTCACTTGTGGCTATCAATGGTACAAGTATCTCAGCAAGAGGCCCAGCAATCAGTTCTCTAGCTTCCCACAGAGTTCTAGGCTACACCTGATCGATCGGGTCCTGGGGATTTATCCAAATTTATGCATTTCAAGACATCAACACTTCCTCCTCTGTAATATGAACATTTTTAAAGATGTCACCATTTATTCCTCTGTATATCTACATCGCCCATGTCCTTCTCTTGAGTAAACACTGATACAAAATACTCATTTAGTATCTCCCCTAATTCCTGCAGCTCCACACAAAGGCTGTCTTGCTGAACTTTGAGAGCTCTATTCTCTCCCTATTTATCCTTTTGTCCTCAATGTATTTGTAAAGTCCTTTTGGATTCGCCCTAAATGTATTTGCCAAAACTATCTCATGTCCCCTTTTTGATTTCCCGACTTCCCTCTCTAGTATACTCCTACTGCCTTTATACTCTTCTAAGGATTGACTCGACCTATCCTGCCTGTACCTGTCATATGCTTCCTCTTTTTTCTTAACCAGACCCTCAATCTCATTAGTCATTCAGCATTCTCTATACCTACCAGCCTTTCCTTTCATCCTAACAGGAATATATTGTCTCTGGACTCTCATTATCTCATTTCTGATGGCTTTCCATTTTCCAGCCATCCCTTTCCCTGCAAACATCTGCTGCCATCAGCTTTTGAAAGTTATTGTCTAATACCATCAAAATTGGCATTTCTCCAATTTAGAACATTAACATTTACATCGAGTCTATCCTTTTCCATCATTATTTTAAAACTAATAGAATTGTTGGCAAATAGCTGAAGCTCACATATTTCAGGTGAGAAATTAAATTGATTGATTATATTTAAATGTGTAAGAGTTGTAAGTCTATTTGATTTTTCAATCATTTGTTCAATCTGAATACGTAATCAGTTAGAGGTCAGTCACTTTGTAAATGATAGAGCGACAATGTATGTATTTGAATACTGAGATTCAATGTGTAATTGTGATCACCAAAATAGCCAGACATGTTCGTTTTCGATACAAAACAAAATGTGATTCCTTACTTTTGTATAATAAAAGGTTTTTCGTGTTTATATTTTAATTCCATCAATATAGAATCAACTTAATTGTTTCAGAGATGATGCAGTTATTGTTCAGTTGAATAATTGTAGCTCATATCTTATTATTGCCCAATTCACAAACATGGCAAACTCCTGATCATTGTTCAGATCAGTAAACCTATGACTTTGCATCATGACCATCATTAAAAGTGGATTCCAAAAGGCCTGAATTCGGGTAAAGTGCTACTGGACTTCACAGCTGCCTGTGGCACTGAGTGAGACACTGGCCTGCTCCTGAATCTGACCAGACAGTTTCCAACCTGGGTCAGGGCAGTCATTCAAACATTCTCTGACAGAGATTCATTTGGGATCCGCCTTGAGCAGGAGGAAACTAGCCAACAGGCTATCACTGCTCTCAGTGTAGATACAAATGCTGTCTAAATTAGACACCACTGACTGACCAGGAACCATGCCTTATAAATTCATCATCAGTCAGAGCCTGGCCCAGGGAGCAGATGTATGGACATGGAGTGTCATAATCACATCACACACGTTACTTATGGTGATGACATCTGGCATGACCTCCAGATTCCATACATCTGCCCCCTGGACCAGACACTGGGTGAAAACGTTCACAATTGACAGTCTATTGCAGCATCTTGTGTCTCACGGTGAACCCTCTGAAACTATATCCACTAAATGTACCTTCACATTAACCAGGATCAAAATAAAATTGTACATGCCTGTGGATGCTCAGATACTAATTGTAGGTCATCCAACAGAATGTATCTGAAGAAACCAGGAGCAAATGGCAAGCCAAGAATCGTTTTAATAACTAAACTTGGTGGATTTTCTCTGGTCTTGGAAACCTCACATATTGTGCTGACATTCAGGTGAATCTAACAAAGCACATCAAAACTGGAAGTCTTGGTCTAACGCCCCACCCCAGATTCCTGACCTCACACACCTCACTCCCTCACCCGCCTCACTTCCTCCCACATTCACCAACCGACGAGAAGCCACAAACTGAGTGAAACTTGGAACATAGAACAGTGCAGCACAGTGCAGGCGCTTCAGCTCTCAATGTTTTGGCAGCCTTTTATCCTACACTAAGATCAGATTAACCTACATAACCTTCAATGTACTAACGTCCATGTGCTTATCCAAGAGTCTTCTTAAATATCTCTAATGTATCTGACTCTACTACCACCACTGGCGGTGCATTCCGCCCCCACCACTTTCTGTGTAAAGAACCTATCTCTGACAGCCCCCAAAACCTTTCTCCAATCACCTTAAAATTACGGCCCTTGTTGATAGCCACTTCTGCCATGGGAAAAGACTTTGGCTATCCAATCTATCTACGTCTCTCAACATCTTGGACACCTCTATCAAGTCACCTCTCATCCTTCTTCGCTCCAGGGAGAAAAGCCCAGCTCCCTCAAACTTTCTCTCTAAGACATGTCCTCCAGTCCTGGCAGCATCCTGGTAAATCTCCTCTCGGCACTGTCTGAGGCTTCCACAAGTTTCCTATACTGAGGCAACCAGATCCGAACACAATACTCCTAGTGTGGTTGAACCACAGCTTTATTGACCTAAGCATTAAACTCGCCGCTCTTAAACATAATCCCCCATAATGAAAGCCAACACACCATACATCTCCTTAACAACCTTATCAATGTCGGTGGCAACACTGAGGAAACTACGGACATGGACCCCAAGATCCCTGTTGCTCCACACTGCCAATAATTCTGCCTTTAACCCTGTATGCAATGCAACCTTTCCTAATTAAATCAATTCACACTTTTAATGGTTAAACTCTATCTACCACTTATCAGCACAGCTCTGTATCCTGTCAATGTCCTGTTGCAAACTACAACATCCCACCACACTATCCAGAACTCCATCAACCTTCATGCCATCGGCAAACTTTCTAACCCACCATTCCACTTCCTCATCAAAGTCATTTATAAAAATCACAAACAGCACAGGCCCCAGAACCGATCCCTGTGGAACGCCACTGTTCCTTGACCTCCAGGCTGAATACTTTCCATCTGCTATCACCCTCTGTCTTCTATGGGCCAGCCACACCCGTATCCAGGGAGCCAAATTTCCCTGCGTCCCATGCCTCCTTAACTTCTGAATGAGCCCACAAAGGGGAACCTTATCAAACGCCTTCTAAAATTCGTGTTCACCACATCTACTGGTCTATCTTCATCAACATGTTTTTTCTCATCTTCAAAGAATTCAATAAGGTTTGTGAGGCATGATCTGCTCTCCAAATGCCATGCCGACCATACTATGGTTTTTTTAAGTAATTGTAAATCCTGTCTCTCAGAATCGTCTCCAATACTTTGCCCTCCACTGGTGTAAGACTGACTATTCTATCATTCCCAGGGTTATCCCTATTCCCTTACCTGAACAAGGGGATAACATTTGCCACCCCCCAAACATCTGGCACTACTCCAGTGAACAATGAAGACGCTTATATTATTACCAAAGTCACACCAATCTCTTCCATCACCTCCTGGAGTAACCTTGTGTATACCTCCTCTGGCCCAGGGGATTTATCCATCCTTATGTTTGTACGTCAATCACTCTGTATTTCCCCTCAACCTGTCTACACGCTGTCCAACCAATTGATTGACTGCTTTCGTTTTCAGTGCTATATACAGTGCTGTCTTGCTGAGCAAGTATGGTTCCCAACGGCCTGCAAATCACAGAATCAAAAAAAAGGAATGCACCAATGCCTTCCTGATAAAGAGCTCATGGCCGAACTATCGACTCTCCTGCTCCTCGGATGTTGCCTGACATGCTGTGCTTTTCCAATACCACACTTTTCGACTCTGATCTCCATCAACTGCAGTCTTCACTTTATCCATTACTGAGGGCTGTCCCCTCTGCGCACGGAGGGAGAACTAACCATCAGATACTCATTGTATGTGGAGCTGACTGCTCAGTTCTGGAAAGTTGCACTTGATGAATACTTTCTTTTTTTAAAAAAAATTACAATTCAACAAATATTCATTCAGTCCCATAGTTACAATTTTGGTTCATGGTTTGGGCAGCCTGATAACAAATAGTGAATGATTGAGGAACTCCGATACACAGAGTATTCCAGGTGTTATATTCCAGCTTACATGAATGCTGGGAATATTATCAGACAGACTGTTGTGACAATGGCATGAGTCGACATGTGGAGGTGGAATATTTTTTGCCATCACAGAGACGTGTTTGAGGGAGGTCAGGGCTAACAACTCAGTATTCTGTTGTACTGGAATTATAGTCAGGACAGGAGAGGGTTTTAAAGAGGAGGTGCTGTTGCATTATTAATCAAAGAACAGTTACTGCAGTAAGGAGAGATGATATCTTGGACGTGTCTTCAAATGAGGCTTTTTGGGTCCAGGTGAGGTTCCAAATGATGACAGGCACACTGCTGGGGATATTTTATAGAGCCCCAGAAAGATGAAAATGCAGAAGCAAATATATAACCAATTCACTGAGGTATGAAGGAAACCAGGCTGGAGATGTTACAGAGGTAGGAAAGCAAAGCTGGAGATGTTACAGGGAGAGAGGAACGCAAGGCTGGAGATGCTACAGAGAGAGGAAAACAAGGCAGGAGGTGTTACAGAGATAGGAAAGCAAAGCTGGAGATGTTACAGGGAGAGAGTAAAGCAATGTTTGAGATGTTACAGGGAGAGAGGAAAGTAAGGCTGGAGATATTACAGATAATAGGAAAGCAAGCCTGGAGATGTTACAGAAAGAGAGGAAAGCAAGGCTGGAGATGTTGCAGAAAGAGAGAAAACCAAGGCTGGAGATGTTACAGAGAGAGAGAAAAGCAAGGCTGGAGATGTTACAGAGAGAGAGAAAAGCAAGGCTGGAGATGTGACAGAGATAGGAAAGCAAGGCGGGAGATGTGACGGAGAGAGGAAAGCAAGAATGGAGATGTTACGGAGAGAGGGGAAAGCAAGGCTGGAGATGTTACGGAGAGATAGGAAAGCAAGGCTGGATATGTTGCAGAGAAAGGAAAGCAAGGCTGGAGATGTGACAGAGATAGGAAAGCAAGGCAAGAGATGTTACGGAGAGAGAGGAAAGCAAGGCCGGAGATGTTGCAGAGAAAAGAAAGCAAGGCTAGAGATGTTACGGAGAGAGAAGAAAGCAAGGCTGGAGATGTTACGGAGAGAGAAGAAAGCAAGGCTGGAGATGTTTCAAGAGATAGGAAAGCAAGGCAAGATAAGTTACAGAGGTGGGAATGAAAGGCTGGAGATGTTACAGATAGAGGAAAACAAGGTTCTAGATGTTACAGAAATAGGAAGGCAAGGCTGGAGATGTTTTAGAGAGAGGAAAGCAAGACTAGAGATGCAATAGAGATAGGAAAGAAAGGCTGAACATGTTACAGAGAGACTATAGAAAGGATGGAAATGTTAGAGAGAGAGAGGGAAAACAAGGCTGGAAACATAATAGAGATAGGAAAGCAAGGTGCGAGATGTTACAGAGATAGGAAAGCAAGGTGCGAGATGTTACAGAGAGAGGAAAGTAAGACTGGAGGTATTACAGAAATAGTGTGGCCTGTACATGCTAGAATAGGTTAGTGAGATATTTTGAACTCATTCACAGGATATGGGGAAAGGTGAAGCAGCTGGAATTTAGAGAGATAGGGAGGGGTGTAGGTGTTGGCGGAGTTTACAGTGATAGATGAGGCTGTAATATGA
Organism: Chiloscyllium plagiosum; assembly: GCF_037043375.1. Classification (NCBI taxonomy): domain Eukaryota; kingdom Metazoa; phylum Chordata; class Chondrichthyes; order Orectolobiformes; family Hemiscylliidae; genus Chiloscyllium; species Chiloscyllium plagiosum. The sequence continues at coordinate 70,723,884 of NW_028270169.1, read as the reverse complement.
TATAAAGTTTGTAGTGATACAGAGGGTTCCTGAAATACAGATGGATGTAGCGGCTAGAGGAGATGACAGGGAAAGATACAGAGATACACGTAAATAGTTTAAAAATGGAATTGTGCAATGTCTTAATAGAGACAATATTGTAGAAATCTATGGAATATTGGTTCTGTTCGCCGAGCTGGAAGTTTTTGTTGCAAACGTTTCGTCCCCTGGCTAGGCGACATCATCAGTGCTTGGGAGCCTCCTGCGAAGCGCTTCTTTGATGTTTCCTCCGGTGTTTATAGTAGTCTGTCCCTGCCGCTTCCGGTTGTCAGTTTCAGCTGTCCGCTGTAGTGGTTGGTATATTGGGTCCAGGTCGATGTGTTTGTTGATGGAGTTTGTGGATGAATGCCATGCCTCTAGGATCCACAAACTCCATCAACAAACACACCGACCTGGACCCAATATACCAACCACTACAGCGGACAGCTGAAACTGACAACTGGAAGCGGCAGGGACAGACCACTATAAACACCAGAGGAAACATCAAAGAAACGCTTCGCAGGAGGCTCCCAAGCACTGATGATGTCGCCTAGCCAGGGGACGAAACGTTTGCAACAAAAACTTCCAGCTCGGCGAACAGAACCACAACAACGAGCACCCGAGCTACAAATCTTCGCACAAACTTTGAAAATCTATGGAATAGACAAGGCACTTGGAGGAACTGAAGGAGTGAGACCTTGGCCTGTCCAATCACAAGAGTTATAGAGTAAATGCCATACAGCACAGAAGAGACCCTTCGATTGACAGTGGCAAAAAAATTAAAAGCCCTGCAGACACTGGAAATCCCTCCTTCTTAACATCTGGGGACTAGGGCTAAATGTGGAAGAGACGTCCTACAGACTACTCAAGCAGCAACGTGACATAACGAAGCCTCACGTGTCAGATCAAACATAGACACGGAAACGTCCTGCTGACTCCCTTCTCTCAGCTAATGGTTCAGTGTCCCTCTCCATTGAACACTTGGAGAATGCACTGACAGAGTGAATGAGCTGGAGAAAGTATACTGGGTGGGCAATTTCAAATTCACCACCAAGAAAGGCTCAGCAGCAGCATTCTGGACCAAGATGGTCATGTCCAAAAGAACATAGCCGCGAGACTGGGCATGCACCGGGTGGGGAGGGAACGACTGACAGGGAGAAACATACTTGACCTCATCTTCACCATGGCTGCAAAGACATTGATCGATGACCATATTGGGAATAATGATTAATGCACACAATATTTCTGGAGACAAAGACCTATTGTGAATAGTGTGTGTGTGTACACGCGTGAGCGCACATGTGAGAGATACTATCACTATGCTGAACGGGACAGATTTTGAAGCGATCTAGAACTCAGCATTACCCTGTGTGAGGTGCTTTGGGTCATTACAGCAGCAGAATAGTACTCCAGCACAATTTTCACTGTCACTGCCTGGCATATGGTCTACTTTACCCTGACCATCAGGCCAGGGGATAAACCCTTGTTCAATGGAGAATACAGGAGGGCTGGCCAAGAGCAGCACCAGGTACACCTCAAAATGAGGTGACATTACCAAATAGGACCACTTTCTCACCAAATAACATAAACAGCTAGTGACAGACAGATCTAACCTAATCTGACCTAGTCTCCGCAATCCTGTCACATGCAGTCAGGTTGAATGGTGGTGTCAATCAAACAACTCATTGGAGGAGGGGGATGCCCACATATCACCTTCCTCAATGATGGAAGAGTCCAACACAACAATAGAAAAGTTCAGGCTGAAACAACCACAACAATGTTCAGACAGAAGTATCGATAGGATGATCTACATTAGTCTCCCCCAGATGGCAGTCTTCAGCTAATTCGATTCACTGTGTGTGGTAATTCCAAACGGCTGGAGGGATGGGGAATGCAAAGGCTGTTGGCGCTGATAACATTCCATTCAAGCTGTTCCTGCTGGGATACAGCACTGGCATCCACCTGTCCATGAGGGAAACTATCCAGGTGTGTCCTGTACACACAGAGACAAACCATCAGACAATCAATGGCTGCCCCATTGCTCTAATCCCTGTCATTAATAAAGGGATGGCAGATGTCACACAGTGGGATCAAGCAGCACTTCCTCAGCACCAACTTGCTCACTGAAGCTCAGTTTGGGCCCTCATCCCTTGGGCTCATTGAAGCCTTGGTTTAACGATGTACAACAAGAGACCACGCAGCTGAATTCTAGAGGTGAGGCAATAGTGACTGCACTTAACATCATCATAACTGCATTTGACCAAGTGTCGTATCCAGGATTAACGGAAAAACTGGAGCAAATAGGAATCGTTTGCACTGGCTGAAGTTATACCTGGTACAAAGGAAGGAGGTTGGGGTTGGAGTTGGAGGAGAGCAGCCATCTCAGCTCCAGGACAGCTCCGCAGCAGTTCCCCTGCGTTGGTGTTCGAGTGAGCCTGTAGATAAAAAATGGAAAAGTAAGGTACCATACTCTTTCAGGATGATAGGGCTGCTCTCTCGTTAGACAAAGACGACAGGCGGTAGTTTAACTGGACAGTCATAATGCCTCAAGTAAGGGAAATGTTGGGTAGGACAGCCCTTTTCAGTCACCTCTGTCAGTGCAGCATTGAACCCACACTGTTAGTATTAACCTGCATTACAAACTAGCCGTCCAACTGATTGTGCTGACCAAGTCCTCACTCCGCTCCTTGGGTTAGATATTGTAATATTATTCTATTTAGATATGTTGTTAGACACCTCTGGATAAGGTGGAACTAGAAGCAAGCTTCCTAACTCAGAGAGAGGGGCAGCATCAGTGAGCTATAAGAGTGCTCTCTGCCCTAGGACCAATAATTTTCAGCTGCTTCATAAATGACTGAAAAATCACAAGTGGGCATGTTTGCCAATGATTATGCAACATTCAACACCATTCGTGATTTACTCAGATACTGAAGCAGTCCTTGTGCAAATGTACCAGGACCTGGAAATATGCAGGTGTGTGCTTAACAGTGACAATACCATTTCCATTACACATGTGCCAGGCAACGATTACTTCTAACAATGGAATATTGAACCACACCCTCTAACGTTCAATGCCACCACCATAACTGAACATACAAAATGCAATATCGCGGGGATTACCGTTAACCTGAACTGGACTGACCATATGATTTCATTACCCATTTCTGTGAAGGGCTTATGCTGAAACATTGACTCTCCTGTACCTCAGATGCTGCCTGACCTGTTTTGCTTTTCCAGCGCCACGTTTTGAAGCATATAAATTCATTGGCTACAGGAATGTGTCAAGGGGCGAGAACTTCTGCATGCATAACTCACCTCAAAATTTCCGAACGCCTGTCCCCTATTGCTAAGACACATGTTGAATGTGTGTGTGATTAAATACTTCCATTTACCTGTGTGAATGCAGCTTCACCCCTCATCCACTGACACTCAGTAGCAGCAATACCTGCCATCTACACGGTGCTCTGCAGAACTTTACCAAGGCTCCTTACAACGTACCTCTGGACCCCCGACCATCAAGAAGGACAAAGGAAGCAGATACACGGGACCCCCACCATGTTCGCTTCAGTTCCAAGCCATCTACCATCCTGAATGAGAAGTGTATTGCCGTTCCTTCAGTGTCACTGTTTCAAGTTCGCTATCTATCAATAAATGCCGTTCCAATCACATTGCATGAATAAATTAACATTAAAAAAAATATCTCGACCTGTTCAATGCTGGACACTGAGTTTTGGGTTTTGTGAGCTCAGGCTGGTTGGTCCAGGCAGTACCTTGCTTGTTGTGAACAGCTGAAGGGATATGCTGTTTGAAATAATCTGTCAGTCTCTCAGAGGCATGGCCTAAACACCAAGCATCACACAGACACTGGCAATCTCATCCCACAATACTGAGCTCCGAGATAGTCAGAAGCAACTGAAAACGTACTCATATCTGACTGGAACATGTTTAAACACAGTGATACTGTTGTCACGAAAATGATTATGAGTGAATATTAGCAGGGAGAAAGTGAGGACAGCAGATGCTAGAGATAAGAGTCAAAAAGTGTGGTTCTGAAAAAAAACACTCGGATGTTCAGGTAGCATCTGAGGAGCAGGAGAATCGACTATTAGTTAACAATATTAATTCAAGGGAAAATAATTGTATATTTTCAAAGTCCTTGTACTTAATAACAATTTGGTCTTGGGTGTGGCAATGCGACTCATCATTTCAATGCTCCTTACTGTGAGTTTTCATCATATTGTTGTTATAACAGTTTACTGAATAAATGGTTGGATTTTGTGCTTATTGGACAATCGAAAAGTTGGTATTATGAAAGGATATCGGACCTTCAGGAAAGAGACTTTACTTCATGGCTGTTAACGGTTAGAACAAAGCTGCAAACATTTACACAGAAATAACCGGCTCAAGTCAAACTCAAGCTCGTTGGGCTGGGATGATGCTGGCCATCAATGGAGCTGTACAATTCTGTTTGGATACTGACATTGTGGGGCTAACATACACTGGATGTGGTTTATGATGGATTCAATGTCAGATGCCATGTGCTGCAGGAGTCCATCACCTTCAAAACACATTCATTCAGGATCAGGTCCAAGGTGCAGAATTACAGAATTTAGGTGGCACACAAGAAAAGATATACTTGCAAGTCATGGCTGTTTACAGGTCGTTGTTATAAATATTGAACTGTGTCTGGACCAGCGCCATGTGCTAGTCCATTGACCAGTCTGCCCCACTCACATCTCCCCGTTGTTCAGGTATGTCTCTAACCAGTCTATTGTGAGGGATTGTGTGAGTAACTGCCCAGCTCCAGTTTAGGAGCTCTCTGGACTGATTTTGGAGATTGCCAGTGTTTTGGAGGTCATGGTGAGGCCAGTAACATTGTGTCTGAATTCAGGCTTTTCCTCAAAGTCATTTCCAACAGCTTTGCTGCCTGCAAGATGGTGTGTTCACTGACCTGAACATGAATCGGCTGTTTACTACAGTCACTGAATTGTGTAATAGTTAGGTGTGCGCTCTGGTATTTCAATTATTGTTTACTTCAATTATTTTCAACTGAAAAAGAATGATATTTGGTTTATTTTAAAATATGTAAGAAATCAAGTGATATTAACTCTTCATTACAGAAAATGTGAAAGTGACCTGTTATATATTTCCCATTAACTAATCAAGCAACAGTCAGATATTGTCTGTAATGCAGGATTCTGTGAACAGGACTATGTCCCAGGCAACATCACCACCCTCTCTGGTAGGTTCAGTCCCACTGACAGGACACAGCCAGGCAGAGGGGGACAGCTCCTTGCTACATAGTCAATATACGGTGGCATGGTGGCTCAGTGGTTAGCACTGCTGCTTTATAGCACTAGGGTCCCAGCTTTGATTCCAGCCTCGGGCAACTGCCTGTGTGGAGTTTGCACATGCTCCCTCTGTCTGCGTGGGTTTCCTCCCACAGTCCAAAGATGTGCAGCTCTGGTGAATTGGCCATGGTAAACTGCCCATAGTGTTCAGGGCATTAGTCAGAAAGGCGTGTGTTGCTCTTCGGAGGGTCAGTGTGGACTGGTTGGGCCGAAGGGCCAGTTCCCATACTATATGGAATCCAATCTAATGATAGTGTTCAGCATTGATGCTGGATGCAGTGGCTGCTAGACTGCTCTGTGGCAGATTATGGTGGAATCAATAAAAGGGGAACATATAATTGACCACATCGCCACCGATCTGCCTGCTGCAGATACACCTCTCCATTTCAAATATCAGTAAGAATGGTCACTCCACAATGGGGAGCAAGGGCGACCTTCACATTTTGCAGGCCCTCCTCGCCACGATATGTAGCCCCTTAAATACTGAGTGGGACAGACTGTAAACAGATTGAATAAACAATGATGATGCAGCCATGAGGTGCAAGGGCCATCGGCAGGAGTAGAATCATACTCTGTACAGCTCATACACTCTTCAACCTCACAGCCAGACAGACCTACGACTGTACAGTAACCATCAGATTAACATACCTCCCACTGTACAGTAACCATCAGATTAACATACCTCCCACTGTACAGTAACCATCACGGCCCATCATAAGTCCCACTCTACGGGAACCATCAAGAGTGGCATGGTGGCTCACAGCGCCAAGGTCCTGGGTTCGATTCCGGCCTCAGGCGACCGTCTGTGTGGAGTTTGCACATTCCCCCCGTGTCTGCATGGGTTTCCTCCAGCAGGCCAGGTGAATTGGCCATGCTAATTTTTTAAGTGTTTTAGTCAGAGGGAATTGGATGTGCGTGGGTTACTCTTCACAGGGTTGATGTGGACTGGTTAGGCCAAAGGGCCTGTTTCCACACTGTAGGGAATACAATCTACTCTGCAAGGTTCATGTCAGGAATATGATGGAATAATCACTTGTCTGAATGAGTGCAGCTCCAATAGTACTCTAGTATGGACTTACCAGCAACAGGCAACACAGTTGCGTGGGGAGGATCATGTCTCATAAACTCAATTGAATGTTTTGAGGAAGTGACAAAATTGATTGATGAGAGCATGGGGCTGAATGTTGGTCAATTGGACATTAGCAAGTCCTTTGATATGGTTCCTTATGGCAGGCTCATGCAGAAGGTGAAGTGAAATGGGATCAGCGGTCAGTTAGTAAGATGGATAGAGAACTGTTTGGTCATAGAATACAGAGTAGTGGTGGAACAGTGTTTTTGTGACTGGAGATCTGTAAATAGTTTGGCGGAGTTGCAGATTGTGAGGATGATTGCCAGATAATACAGCAGGATATATGTCAGCTGCAGACTTGGACAGAGAAAACACAGATGTAACTTTATCTGGAGAGTTGTGACGTGATACATTTTGGAAGGTCTAATGCAGGAGAGAAGTATAAAGTGGATGGAAAAACTATTGATTGCATCAACATCCGAAGGATTTTGGTGTACAGCTCCACAGTTCCCTGAAAGTGGTAACATGGGTGGAGAGGGTGATCAAGAAGACTGATGGCAAAATTGCAGACATGCATCGGAGTATGCAGTATGAAAGTTAGCAGGTCACATTGCAGCTGTAGAGAAACTTAGTTCAAAGTACATTTAGAATTATGTGTACAGTACTGGTTGCCACACGATGCTGAAGTGTTGGAGAGGGTATGGAAAAGTTTTACCAGCATATTGTCTGGTTTGGAGGGTATTACCCGAAAGGAGAAATTGAACACACATAGTTTATTTGCACCTGGGCATCACTGGCTATGGGGCTACCTGATAGATATTTACAAAGTTATCAGAGGCATAGATAGAAGGACAGCTAGAGGCTTCCCCCAACCCCCACACCCTTCCCCCACCCAGAGGAGAAATATCAATCACTCAGGACCGTAGGTTTTAGGTAAAAGGGAGAAAGTTCAGGAGATGTGATAGGTAAGTTTATTTCTGCTGTTCCAGACAGAACGTGAAAATGCCTGGAATGCACTGATAGAGGGGAAGAAGCCAATATAGCAAGGTTTCAGAGGGATCTTGGCACAAGTATGAATAAGTAGGGAATAGAATGACATAGAAGATATTGGAACAAAACCTTTTGTTTTAACTTTAGAAGGTCATCCTGTGTCAATACGGGCTTGTTGGGCTGAAGGGCCTGTCCCTGTGCTGGACTGTTCTTTAAGACAAGAATTGAGCACGGGAGTGGCGAGATGCTCACTGAATGATTACTGATGATCAACAGCCACATTATTGTGGATTCCTCCCCTCATCATCTTGCAGCTTCAGATCGTTTCCCAATTTGGGGAAACTCAATATTGAGAATTTGACATGAATGTCAGAGCGGGTACCTGGTGACGCCATCACGCCGCTCGCTCCTGTGGCCTTCTTCCTTGGACACCAGCGTCTCGGATGACACTGCACTGACAGAAGCTGCATGTCCTCCACACCCACCAATGCTGTCATCTGACACATGCCAGACTCACCATGCCATCCCAGCACATCTCCGACCCACTGACAGTACGCTTCTGTACTTCAATGCTGCAGCTCAGGGTGCACTGACAACTCTCATTGCAATGCTGCTACAAGAACACTGTGCTCAGGGACACACACACAGCTCATGGACTGTCCCTCTGGGCTGCTCACTCCGTGTTTGTACGCACACAATCCTGCTGCAAGGACACTGTGCTCAGGGACACCCACCCCGCTCATGGGCTGTCTCTCTGGGCTGCTCAATCCATTTTTGTACACATTCACTTTGAACTGATTTGAATGCTCACAGAATTATTGCCTTGCCTTACCCTGCCTTTAGCAGCGTTTCTCCTCAGCTACATCTACCAGGCTCACCCGTCTGCTGTGTTGCGTTGGTGTTTAGCAGAGACACAAACCCAGGAAGCTTGATATCATTGTCCACAGGAAGTCACAGTGCCCAGCACAGTGAGCCAGGGGGAGTCTCAGATCCCAGTCCGGGACCTTGGACACAGTCAGTCAGCCTCTCGTGGTTGTTAGGGTCAGGGTCCTTCCCCTATGAGGGGGTGAGGAGAATGTTAGGCTGCCCCATATCCCTCTTCGCTCTTTGTGCCCTAGTGTGGGATGATTCCTTCTGGAATGTGAGAATTACCAAGTAGGATTAGGGACATGGAAGTGGTTGGTACAGCTGTTAGTGCTGGCACAGCTGGGGGAAAGATGTCGAGTTCTTCTGAGTGAGTGAATGGGCAGCACAGACAACAGGCAGAGTTGGGCAGAGGGGCAGAGAAGAGATTACAGAGAGACTGAGAGAAGGTGCTGCATGCACTGACGGTGGGAGAACATGAGCCTTGGTGGGAGGTGGGTGCAGTAATAGAGAGAGAGAGTGACGGTGAGGTCACAAATTTCAGATGGTGGCACTTACCCTGGTGGAGTGGAGAAGGTCACTGACCTCCTTCCTATACTGCTGGGTATTCACCCAGAAGGCTGGTACCTCACTGACCTAGGGGTCAGCCTCGGACTAAGCTGGCAGTGTCTGGTGTCATAGATTCCCCTGCCAGCCCTTTAGGAAGATAATGTCCCTCTCCTGCACCATGCCATCCACCAGAAACTCAGGGGCTTGGCCACAAAGTGAGGCCCCAGTTTTACCCCCTCTGCCATGTCCTGGCCAGTTTCAGATTCACAATCCAAGAGTAAAATGACTTTTTAACGATAGCTCCGGGAAACAAGGAGGCCGGTGCATTCTGGGATATCCAGGCAGAGGGCAGTTGTTGTGACAAAGGGGAAAAATCATTGCGTTAGTGTCAGATGAGAGGAAGACCACGCGGGCAGGGAGAGTAGTTAATGAGGCAGATTGGGGATGGTATCATGAGAACATGCAATTCACCTTGTGGAGAGAAACCCTCCATAAAACCTGTTTAAAATGAGACTTGACCAATCATAAGATGGGTTAGGCCTTTGTCTGTCTGGATCAAAATAGGGATGACATTTTGGGAGCAACAAACTTGGAGCGGACAAATATACAGGAGATTCAAATCCTCAAAAAGGGGTAACACAATGTTCCAGACTGTAAAAAGGAGCTGGGGAAAATCCCCGGACTTATATTTACCTAGATTATCCAATCCTCACTGGATGCAGGGATGGTGCCGGAGGCCTGGAGAATGGCTAATACCGCAACTTTGTTTAATGTAGAGCAAGGGACTGACTGAATAGGTCACGGCTGGAATTCTGAGACAGTGGATAAACGGTCACTGAGGAAGTCTCAGGGACTCCAGAATAGTCGGTCTGGACTTGGTCAAGGAAGATCATGTGTAATTAATTTGACTGGGTCGGTTTGAGTCAGTAACTCGTGACTGCATGTGAATTTCTTGGATTTGACGAGAGATCCCATGGCAGACTGTTAAAAAACAGAAAATATGGGGGCCAGGTGAATGAAGTAAACAACCCAGAGAAGTGCAAGGCAAGGCATTTGGGGACATCAGCAATAGAGAGGAATAAACAATAAATGAGAGTATGGTCAGTGTGGGCAGGTAAATGAAGTAGGCTGGACAGATCAATAATCTCATTAATGGAGCAAATGGCATCATTTCCTCTGTCAGCCAAAGTGCAGAATTTCAGAGCAGGAAGCTTATACAGGAATTGTATAAATAATGAGTCACAGCTTGGGGACTGTGTGCATTTCTGGTCACCCCATCATATGGGAGGAAGGAATTGGACTGGAGAGGGAACAGAGGAGATCCGTTACCCTGTGACAGTGGAAGTGCAGTTATGGGAAAAGATTGGAATGGAGGATACTGAGAGGAGATTTGATTGGGGTGCGCATATTGTCAGGAGCCTGGATAGAAAGGGAGAGAATACATTGTTCCTGTTGGAGACCTCAGTTACCTTTGGCGAATACTTAATGTATGTGGTTAAATAGTAGAGACGTGATGAGGAAAGTTGTTATTTCACCCAGAGTATCGTCGGGATCTGGGAGTCACACATGGAAGTGGAGTAGAGGCAGAAACTCTCAAACCTTTTTAAAAAGGTGTTGGGATCTGCACTTGAAGTCCTACACTGTCTGGGGAGACAGAACTCGGGCTTTAAAAAACAACGTTACATCTTGTCCAACGTAGACAGTGAACAGAGTTATCTCCTCGAAACTGTGCTATTTTCTGAAGTTTGCAAAGGTGACCAATATCTGATAGGATTAATACGCAGGGATGAGGGGTGAGGGCAGGGAGGAGCAGTGTGTAAATTGATGAGCATCACAATAATACTGATCCCATCCTTTATACACAATGCTCCTTCACTGTGTTGGCCTATTTATCCTTCCTGTAGAAATGGGGAAAAGATTTGATTATCCTGGTCTGTCGTGGTCACACTGCAGCCCCATCTCCATAATGACAGCTCCATCTGACCTGGTTCACACGATTTAAAGCTACCATTTCACTGGCCTTGTTGAAATGTTCCCAGCTTCATTCTTGCCCCATTGAAGGCTGCTGTCAGTCAACTAATGTTTCTCCCTCTCAATTATTGCATTTCATTCTCTACCATTATCCTGAACTTTACAATAAAATGATCGCTGCGCCCCAAAACAATCCCCTACTGACACTGGATCCACTTGCCCCACCTCTTTCCCAAGGACCAGATCCAATAGTACATGCTCTCTTGGGTTGGATACATACTCCTGCAGTGAGCTCTCCTCCATGTAATCCAGGAACACTTGACCCTCGTAAACCTTCACCACCAGTATCCCTGTCAATATCTGGAAACATTAATTTTCTCAGTATAACTGATCTGTAGTATTGTCATCGGTCTCAAATGACCCTGCGTATTTATTGTCTCCATCATTTCTTTGGTTCCTGGCAGACAGACTGTACCTCACAGTAATTGTACACTTTTTGTTCTGTAGCTCCAGCCAAATTCTGTCCTTGGACGGATCCTCTTTCTCTTGGACGCCTTAACTAATGCTAATCTAAACCAATACTTCTACCTTCATTCTTTCCCTTCCCTTCTATCATTTTGGAATCCTTTATTGTCAGCAATATTTAACACACAGTCCTGCCATTCCTTGAGCCAGCTCTCGGTGATCAGTACATCAGATTTCCACACACTAATCTACATCTGGAACTCCCTATATTCCGAGTATTTATGTTCATGCAGATTACGTCAGATTAAGGCTTCCTTTCTTACTCCATCTTCCACTAATTAACTTGTTGTTGTAAATTAGTACCAACTGCATCTCCCATTATTTTGAGAATCCTGGTAGTCTCCTCTACTATTCCTTTTTGGATCCTAAGCATACATCAAGTTATTTTCAATCCCTCCCACACAGCCCACAATGAATTCAGTCCCAGCTCTGTCACGTTATCCCATCCAGCTTGTCCAGTTGCTGCCTTCCACAGAACCAGTCCCAATGTCCCAGGAAGCTGAAGCCCTTCCTACTGCACCATCGTTCCAGTCACACTCTCATCTACCTAAAACTCTGAGTTCTGGTCTCACTTGTACATGGAACGGGGAGTATTCCAGGGATTGCTACATTTGAGGTACCACTTGCTAAGCATCCATCTAGCTCCCTAAATTCCGACTCTCAGACCACTTCACCCTTCCTACCCTGGTCATTCCCACCAACATGGACATGACCTTTGACTGCTCACTGTCCCCCAGACAAATGTCCTGCAGACACCGTGACATCCTTAAGTCCACTATACTGGAATTACAGAAACGCTGACACCTTCTTCACTTTCCTGACTCCCCTTTGATTATTGCTCCTCCTTCCTTCTCCCTCCCCTCCTGTACAGTCAGGCTGCTTGTGGGGCCACAGACATGGCTCTGACTGCACACCCCTGAGCAGCCAATACCTTCATCAGCTTCCAAACTGGGAAACTGAATTGGGAGGGAGACACCAAGATATTCTTGTATTACCTGACTGTTTCTCTTCGATTGCCTAGTCCCTCATTCCCTTCCTTCTTACAGGCTGTCATGTCTGCAGGTTGATTTGCTCTGGTTGTGTGCTATCCCCCTAACTCTCAGCATCACAGATGGCCCATAGAGTCTCTAGTCACTGTCTGAGCTCAAGACCCAGTGTCCATCTAGGACACGAGCAGGGGGCTATGAATTCCCAATGTAACAGAACACATTTTCCATCTGATAAACATGGCTTGCCATGTCGTAAAATTCAACGTGTCTAGAGTAACTTAATTCATTACTTAGAATGAAGTTAACATCTGGCAAATAACAATATTGTTAAGTCCCTTATTCAACTGTGGCTGACTGAGGGTAATTTATTATATTGTGGTTCTGTTCGCCGAGCTGGGTATTTGTGTTGCAGATGTTTCGTCCCCTGTCTAGGTGACATCCTCAGTGCTTGGGAGCCTCCTTTCAAGCGCTTCTGTGATGTTTCCTCCGGCATTTATAGTGGTTTGTCTCTGCCACTTCCGGTTGTCAGTTCCAGCTGTTCGCTGCAGTGGTCGGTATATTGGGACAACACTACTATTTTCGGACAAGCCAAACAGAGAACAGCCAGGGAATTCCTAGAGTCATGGCACTCATCCACAGATTTATTCAATGAACACATCGACCTGGACCAATATACTGGCCACTGCAGCGGACAGCTGGAAATGACAACCGGAAGCGGCAGATACAAACCACTAGCTCAACAGAAGTGCCTCACCGGAGGCTCCCAAGCACTCAGGATGTCACCTAGACAGGGGACGAAACGTCTGCAACACAAATTCCCAACTCGGCGAACAGATCTACAACAGTGAGCACCCGAGCTATAAGTCTTATCCCCAACTTTGAATTTATGATATTGGCTCACAATTTCACTTCTCCCTCTTATTTCTGTGCTCAACCCTTATTTGAGAAGTTTAAAAAAAATTGCTAACTTACAGCAATTAACTGACAGTCGCCAATACCGGTGTATTTATCAGCCAATGAACTTGCAGACTTTTCTGTGATAGCTCTTGCACTTCTTTCAAACTCAGTGCAGGCAGGTCCCAGCAGCAGAAAGTTGTCTCTGTTACTCCCAGGTACGTGTAATCCTCCAGCTCCCACTCCACTCTGCTCCCTCACAGGGTCACCATCTCTGTGACTCCCTGGTACGTGTCCTCCTCCCGCTCCCACTCCACTCTGCTCCCTCACAGGGTCACTGTCTCTGTGATTCCCAGGTACGTGTAATCCTCCAGCTCCCACTCCACTCTGCTCCCTCACAGGGTCACCGTCTCTGTGATTCCCAGGTACGTGTAATCCTCCAGCTCCCACTCCACTCTGCTCTGCTCCCTCACAGGGTCACCATCTCTGTGACTCCCTGGTACGTGTCCTCCTCCCGCTCCCACTCCACTCTGCTCCCTCACAGGGTCACTGTCTCTGTGATTCCCAGGTACGTGTAATCCTCCAGCTCCCACTCCACTCTGCTCCCTCACAGGGTCACCGTCTCTGTGATTCCCAGGTACGTGTAATCCTCCAGCTCCCACTCCACTCTGCTCCCTCCGAGGGTCACCGTCTCTGTGACTCCCTGGTACGTGTAATCCTCCAGCTCCCACTCCACTCTGCTCCCTCACAGGGTCACTGTCTCTGTGATTCCCAGGTACGTGTAATCCTCCAGCTCCCACTCCACTCTGCTCCCTCACAGGGTCACCGTCTCTGTGACTCCCTGGTACGTGTAATCCTCCAGCTCCCACTCCACTCTGCTCCCTCACAGGGTCACCGTCTCTGTGACTCCCTGGTACGTGTCCTCCTCCCGCTCCCACTCCACTCTGCTCCCTCACAGGGTCACCGTCTTTGTGACTCTCAGGGACGTGTAAACCTCCAGATCCCACTCCACTCTGCTCCCTCACAGGGTCACCGTCTCTGTGACTCCCAGGCACGATTAGGCCTTGATCCTCAGTGTTGATTTATATCCACCCACTTTGCTGCCTCTGCAACTCCCAGGTGTGAGTTAGCCTCTGCTCCCGCTCCAAGTTGTTCTGTCACATGTTCACTCCACCTGTGATTCGGTGCTGATTTCGAGGTTCCTGCTCTGCTGTTTCTCCAACTCCAAGTCCCAGTCAGCCTCGATCCTCGCTGCTGATGAATATTCTCCCGCTCTGTGGTGCTCTCTCTTAGGTTCCTTCCTTTGTGACTCCCAGGTATTGGTAGGCCTCAAGCCTCAGCTGAGGTTTATAACATCCCATTCCGCATTGCTCTCTTATAGGATCTCTGTTGTGCCTGGAAGACAGTGGAAAAGAGGAGGATTAGACAGAACAGAGGGGGTTACAGTGATTGAGCGAGCTGTATGGGATGGAACAGATTGTCTGGGGAGCTAGGCAGACCTGCAGCAACTAAAGACGTTTGCTGGAAGATACAGTGAGAGTTTCAGACATTGAAGAAGGCAAAGGAAATACAGAGATGGTGGCTTGTCCATGACGGAGCTTTGGAGAACCTAAAAGGCTTTTTCTGAGCTGCTGACAGAAATGTGTAGACTTCAACAAATACAAATTGACAGCAAGTGGTGTAAGGTACTGGAGACTGTTGAATGTTACAGAGTTAGAAAACTTACAGTAACTGGGCGGAATATAAACTTTTGGAGCACTTGTGGTGTTCAAGGACCCTCAGGAATTGAGGAGGTGCAGAGAATGGGAGCATTCCAAATATGGGATTACAGGGGCTGGAAGTTCTTAGAAGGATAAGGAGGATGAAAAGTGCCAATTTAGCACACACATCCATCGTAATTATAGAGATTTAGGAAGGGAACCTGTGCGGTCATTGAATACAGTTATGTGGAGAGTTACAGAAGCTTAAGGGTTTACAAATTTAAAAAGGGATCGAGTTTAGGTGATCAGAAGTTTAAACAAGAATAAAGAAATTTTAGATATCTCAGGCACAGATGGGAATGGAGGAGGTGAGATATTGTGAGGAACTACAAGAGTTATAAGTCGGGGAGGATGCCAGATATAAAAGGTAGAGCTGCATTGTCTGTGTGCAGTTATAGACGTGAGGAGTGTTGTAGCGCCTGCTGGAGGGGACACAGATAATAACAGTTCCAACAGCTGATGCAGTGGCTCACCGCCACCTTCTCAGGGACAACTCCAAATCAACAACACATGCGAGCTCAGCCAACAAAGCTTATCTTCATGAATAAATGAATAAAATATCTACAAGTAGCACTGAGATCACTAAAGAAGTCTCTTTCAACAGCCCTTCACAAACCTGGAACAACTATATCCTGGAAGGACAGGAGCTCCGGGTGCACGGGAACACCAGCATTTCCAAGGTGCCCGCCAAGCCACTCTCCATCCTCCCAGCACTGTGTCTGTCCCTACACCCAAAGGACTGCAGTGGGTGAGGAAGCCAGCTCACCACCACCTTCTCCGGGGAATTACAGATGGGAAGGTAATGGTGAAACTCTGCTGTTTACAGCCAGATCGAAACATAAATTCAGCAGTGTGTGTGAAATGAAATTTTCATTTCAGACCAACATGCTTAATACGGATAGTGGATTTGTCTGATTGGCACAAGGCAGAGTGTGAGAAGAAAGGGGATTTTATCACGATGGGAACTGGTGATGAGGGGAGCTCTGCAGGGGTCAGTTTTGGGACTACACTCTACACGATATTCATTCAGAGTCTGGACAAAGGATGTGAAGGGGTACGAGAAATGGGTTTCCAAGAACGATCCCAGAAATGAAATTCGTGTCATATGAGGAGCAGGTGAAGTGTCTGGGTCTGCACTGGATGAAGTTTCAGAGATGGCGGTAGAATCTCATTCAAATTTACAGAATACTGAGGGGCCTGGATGGAGTGGACGTAGGGAGGATGTTTCCAGTAGTAGGACAAACTAGGGGCCAAGGGCACAGCTTCAGAACGAAGGAATGACCCTTCAGAATGGAGAAGTGGAGAAATTTATTCAGCCAGAGGGCGATGGATCTGTGGAACTCACTCCCTTATGGGGCTGTGGATGCTAAGTGATTCAGTGTATCTAACTCAGAGATAAGCAGGTTCTGAATGAATAAGGAGATCAATGGTTACAGGGAGTGAGAGAATGGGGTTGAGAAACAATGCGTCCATAATCGAATCGTAGAATAGACCTGATGGACCGAATGGCCTAATTCTATCCCTATACATGATGGCCCTTGAGCCCCGCCCCTCCAACCGCCACCAGGACAGAACCCCACTGGTCCTCACCTACCACCCCACCAATCTCCATGTACAGCGCATCATCCGCCGTCATTTCCGCTACCTCCAAACGGATCCCACCACCAAGGATATATTTCCCTCCCCTCCCCTATCAGCATTCCGTAAAGACCACTCCCTCCGTGACTCCCTCGTCAGATCCACGCCCCCCACCAACCCAACCTCCACTCCCGGCACCTTCCCCTGCAACCGCAGGAGGTGCAAGACTTGCGCCCACACCTCTCCCCTCACCTCCCTCCAAGGCCCCAAAGGAAACTTCCATATCCACCACAGATTCACCTGCACCCCCACACATATCATCTATTGCATCCTCTGCACCCGATGTGGCCTCCTCTATATTGGGGAGACAGGCCGGCTACTTGCGGAGCGTTTCAGAGAACACCTCTGGGACACCCGGACCAACCAACCCAACCACCCTGTAGCTCAACATTTCAATTCCCCCTCCCACTCCACCAAGGATATGCAGGTCTTTGGACTCCTCCATCGTCAGACCACAACAAAACGACGGTTGGAGGAAGAACGCCTCATCTTCCGCCTAGGAACCCTCCAACCACAAGGGATGAACTCGGATTTCACCAGTTTCCTCATTTCCCCTCCCCCCACCTTGTCTCAGTCAAATCCATCGAATTCAGCACCGCCTTCCTAACCTGCAATCTTCTTGCCGACCTCTCCGCCCCCACCCCAGTCTGACCTTTCACCCTCACCTTGATCTCTTTCCACCTATCACATTTCCGACGCCCCTCCCCCAAGTCCCTCCTCCCTACCTTTTATCTTAGCCTGCTGGACAAACCTTCCTTATTCCTGAAGAAGGGCTTATGCCCGAAACGTCGATTCTCCTGTTCCCTGGATGCTGCCTGACCTGCTGCGCTTTTCCAGCAACACATTTCCAGCTCTGATCTCCAGCATCTGCAGACCTCACTTTCTCCATAAATATAGAGGACTCCAGTCAGCCCACACTGAGAATACTGTGAACAGGTTGGTCCCCTATCTGGGGGGAAAATGTCCTTGCATTGGGGGCAGCCCAGAGAAGGTTAACCAGACTGTTCCTCAAAATGGAGGGATATTGATGAGAAGAGGTGGAGAAGGTTGAACTTGCAGTCGTTAAAATTTAGAAAATGAAGCACATTTATTGATACACCAAAGATTCCTGTTTGCTTACGGATTAGGTACTGAGACATTGCTTCCCTGAGCAAGGATCTGTAACCGGAGATAAAGGGGAATACAGACACCAGAGAAGAGAACAAAGAAAAGCTGGGTTGTAGAGACTGGAGGATATTACAGAGTTTGGGTGGTTTGAGATCACTATTGGTGGTTAGAGATCAGATGGTTGTCGGGCTGAAAGATGTCAAGGAGAGTTACAGGGTTATCAGTTCTGAAGGAGTTACAGAGATCAGGAGGAATATAGGGGCTAGAGATTACACAGTAGTAGTTGGAGAGACAGGATATTATAGAGAAAGGGAGGGTTATAGGCACTGGAGAGTAGACAGATGGGGTGGTATTTGGAGCTACAGGAGTTTATAGAGAAAGGGAGGATTGGACGGACTGGAGACTACATAGATTGTCGTGGTAGTTGGAGCTGCAGGAGTTTATTGAGACCGGGAGGATTGTTGGTGTCGGGAATTACACTGACATGGACAATAGATGGAGCTGCAGGAGTGAGTGAGATAGGGAGGGTTGAAGAGGTTGGATCAGTTCACACAGCCAGGGAGAAGTGTAGGGATTGGAGGAACCAGAGATACTGAGGGTTGTAGGGATGCAGGAATTCAGAGAGATACTGAGGACTGTGAAGGCAGGTTTGCAGCATTCCCATCAGTTACACAGGGATGTGGAGTGCTGTTCTAGAGGAGGTTACAAAAACCAACAGGGTTGCAGATACTGGAAGATATTACAAAGACAGTGAGCTGTAGTACTTGAGGAGGTTACAGGGACAGGATGCGTTGAGGAGTTGACGGCTGCTACAGGTGTTAAACATGCTGTAAGGGATCAATAACCTTACATCGATCAGGGGGATTAGAAACTCTGGAGATAAAGAATGAGAATTGCAGGAACTGAAGAATACCACAGAGATATGGAGTAACACATGAGTTAGAGGAGTTGCAATATGAGATGAACCGTATTCAATGGAATCAGGGAAGATACAGGGAGATCTGAAGGGATTACAGGTGATCAAAAGGACAGGGAGGCTTCTCAGTGGAGGATTGGGGCAGTTTACGCAGACAGGGAGTATTTTATGGAATGGTGCTATTAACAGAGACTATGAAGTTGTATAGAATTGAGGAACAAACAGAGATACGGAAGGCTGTAGTTAATGAAGACATTTGTTGATGTCAGATGCTGAGGTTCTGGAAATTATATGGACCGGAAAGCTGTACAATCTGTCAGAGCTTACAGAGACAGGAACAGCAATAGAGCCTGGAGACACAAACACAGATAGGGAGTATTACAGACACTGGAGGAGGTTTCTGCTTTAGGGATAGTTGTAGGGGAATGTAACGTTTACACAGATAGGGGTCTAAGAGCTGAAAAAGGTTATGGAGATGATTAGATTGATGGGGAGACTGGAGAAGCTTACATTGACAGGGCTGGTGATAGTGACAGGAGGGTGTTACATAGATAGCCAGTCTTGTAGAAACTGATCGGGAGAGTCACAAGCATTGGAGTTGTTTCCACAGATCGGGGGTTTTACAGGGACCTGAGAGGATTACGCAGATAGGGAGGATTGTCGGATGTCCACATTTTCAGAGTGTTTCAGAAATGGAAAAGGTTACACAGTGAAGGAGGGATGTTGGAACTGTGGGAGTTCACAGAGTCTTGAGGTGTGAAGGGTTTGGAGCTGTTTATGGATAGAGGGATATATTTAGGACAGTAATATGGAACGCAGAGGGAGAGTTTAGATTAGATTCCCTACAGCATGAGAACAGGTACTTCGGCCCAACAAGTCCACACCAACTCTCCAAAGAGTAACCCACCCAGACCCGCTTTTCTCCGACAATTTACCTAACACTATGGGCAATTTAGCATGGCCAATTCCCCTGAGCTGCACATCTTTGGACCGTGGGAGGAAACCGAAGCACCCGGAGGAAACCCACGCAGACACGGGGAGAATGCGCAGACTCCACACCAACAGTCACCCGAGGCTGGGGTCGAACCTGGGTCTCTGGTGCTGTGAAGCACTATTGTACCCCACTGAGCCACCGTGCTGCCCCAAATTGCAGAATTACGCAAACAGAGAGTGTTTGAGATGCTGGGAGGACTGTAGGGAGTGGACGAGCAAACATAGATGTGGCCTGCTGTTGTGGCTTGAAAAAGATCTGGAGGTGTTTATACAGATAAGGAAGGTGATAGGGATGGGAGAAGGTTACTGAAGTCGTGTGGTGCTATAGGCCAAGATTCAGGAGTGTGATCGGAACTGCAGAAGGTTACAGTGACATCATGTTCTCTTGGGGCTTGAGGAAAGTACACACGTGGGTATTTTGGTCCCGGCTGGATGATTTTACAGAGATGGGGGCACTGTAAGTATTGTGCAAAACTACAGAAATAGGAATTATTGTACTGGGTGCAGGATGAGATTATTGAGATTGGCATGTTATCGACATGGGAGCAATTTACACATAGCGAGTGTTGTCAGCATTGGAGTAGGTTTCAAATATACAGCGGGAATATGATAGTGGTGGAGGTTACAGAAATAGGGAGAATTCTGGGAATTACAAGCATTCAAGACATTGGCACAAACAAGTTGGACCGAAAGGCATGTTTCCTTGCTGTATGACTCTATCACATGACAAGAGACAGCGTGAGGAGGGAATATAGAACGGAAAGATCCCAGGATTCAATACCATCACCTTGAGGAAGGCCTGCTTTCCCCTCTATTGTATAGATCCTTACTAAGACAGCACAGGCCTGGATTGACACAGGAAGGCTCAGTACAGCAGAGTTAAAAATTAACAAGAGGGGGGTGTTTGAGCCTGGGACCATCATGCACTGTGTTCGTTCTTCAACACTGTATCTATGTCATGTCTTCTAGACCAAAGTTCGATCCCTTAAATACACTCTGCTCTGTTCACTGTGAGTGATCTTACAGATCTGCAGGATTTTTTGAAGGCTCCATATGTCTCTCTTCATCTCTCTGGCTGACCGATTGTCTTCAATGTGGTGATGAATGAAACAGGAATTGGGAATTCTGCTGAGTCAGGAGCATCCTGAATACTTACAGGAGTCAGAGAAATGAACAGAATGGGACATTAGACTGATACAGTGAGGGTTACACATGGAGAATGGCACTGAGTCCCACAGAGACCTGGAAAATCCAGTCTCCATCCCTGGCCTGTGCTGCTGCGTCTCCCTGGAGTGGAGAATACTGTTGGGTCAGGATCTGGAATAACAGCAAAAGGTGCAGCCACGGGCAGCAATTATAC
Source organism: Chiloscyllium plagiosum (assembly GCF_037043375.1). NCBI lineage: Eukaryota > Metazoa > Chordata > Chondrichthyes > Orectolobiformes > Hemiscylliidae > Chiloscyllium > Chiloscyllium plagiosum. Next base: position 70,702,890 of record NW_028270169.1, on the reverse strand, counting down.
CCTCACAGTGACAGACACCACATGGAGAGATACTGAGTGATAGCACGAGAGTGCTGAAAGGTATCAGGATCAAATCACGGTCAGGACAACGGTGCACTGGGAGCAGTACTCAGGGATAAGTGAGCAATCAGTGGGCTAGGCAATGGCCTAGTGTTACCCTCAATCGATTCCTCATCCAGAATTTAACGCCGGTAGCAGGGATACCCATCTAACTTACTTAATACCCTTTAAGTAAGGAAATCTGTTATGGACTGCCGGTCTGGCCTACATATGAATCCAGACCCAGAGCAAGGATGTTGACTCTCAACTGCCCCCTGAAATGATCGGGAAGTCACTCGCTAAACGGCAGCTTGGGTGTGGTCATGAAATGCTGGCCAGCCAGAGACAGCAACATCCCATGAGTGAATTAAAAACAACACTGCTGGGAGCAGTGTCCTGGCCAAATATTTCAGTGGGTTTCTGGACAGGGCTTTCAACTGACAAAGAGGATGCAGGGACAGAGTTCAGGTGAAAGGAGCTTTCCAAATCCAAAGTGAGAAGGTGACGCATCAGGACAGCATGGCGATGTGACTGAAGACAAGCAGAAAGGAACAGGAAGGGACAGTGAAGTAGGCTCTGACAGGAAATTCTAGGAAAAAGTCAATTTCAGTTTTTTTTTGGAATTGTCAAAGTATCAGCAAGGTTTGGTCACCAGAAAGATGTGGTGACAGGAGAAACTGTGCTGTACTGTTCTGTGTTCCAAACAGGGTGGGTTACAATGGCAGGAAGAGGTTTCACGAGGCTGAACGGGATCAGATGTGAATGAATAGACACAATTAGGAAGGTTTTCTTGGAGTGCCAGAGGTAACAGAAACACCAGTGGCCTGATCTGAAGCAGATGACCCAGACTGGGCTGGGTGTGGGGATTGGAGGTGGTTTCACAGGGAAGGAGGACCATAGAGCCATAGGAGAGAACAGAAATGCGGAGAGCTGTAGGGCCTGCAGGATTTCAGGGAGATGGAGAGGTTGGGAGGGATGGGCCAGTTGACAGGGATAAGGACGTTGATCGGATGGAGCGGTTTATACAGGCAGGAATGTTTCAGGCGAATCGAGCAGATTACAGTGATAAAGTGGGTTGTATAGACTGGAGGAACAAATAGAGATATGGAGGGTAGTCATGGCTGAAGATGTTTATAGATACAGGAAGGTTTAGGCTCTGCAGGTGAGCCAGATATGAGGGTGTGGTGTCTGACAGATTTACCAGAAGGGCAGTAATTTTGGTTGGAGACAGTTTCACAGATGAGGGAGCATTAGTAACCATCTCCAGAATGGTCAAAGTGGGAAGGGTTGTAGGGTATTTTCCCTTCACACTAACAGGGACATACTGGATTCTTGAGATCATACTTTTAAAAGCCTCCCATTTGCCAGTTATTCCTTTTCCATCAAACAGACTGACCCATGATTTGGACGTGTCGGTGTTGGACTGGGATCGGCAAAGTTAAAAACCACACAACACCAGCTTCCAGGTGCACTAGGTCTATTTAGAAGGACTGGCTTTTGAAGCACTGCTTCTTGATCAGGTGGTTGTGGAGCACAGTCATAAGACACAAAATTTATAGTAACTGGATGGTAGTGTCATGGAATGAAATAATAAACAAGTTTTGATTAAGTCTTTCATCTTTTGAATGATCACCAGTGCTTCTAAATCTAGTGCTTCCAAACACAGTGGGTCATCGATTATCCAAATATCAATTATCTGAATATCGGATTATCCAAAGGAGATCTCGAGGTCCCGATAGAAACATTACATCAAAGAGCTGCTTGAACCCTGACTGTGTGTTTTTTTGTTCACACTGATTAAAACAGATCTCAGCTACTGAAATACTGCTGAGATATTGAGCCCAGGTTACATCTCCAAATGACTGACCTCCCACCCTGTCTGGCTCTCCAGACTTAGACTGGAGTTCTGCATACGGCTAAATCCTAAATCCCCCTTCCCCAGATATTCTCTCGAACATTGTCCTGCACAGGGCAGACGTGTAACTTTTCAAAATGTTGAAGGAAAAGTTGTGTGTAGCTATGTGTGCATGTGCACGCGCGTGTATGTGTGCATGTGCGCGTGCGCTATTTGGAGATTTACCCACCTGTCTTACTGTTGGTGTCCGTTCTGGCTGCCCAGGAGGGGGAGGAGATGATAGGGCAGGGGCGCACGGGGGGGCGGGGCAGCTGGGGGTATGGGCACACATGGTAGGTGGGGCGGGCGGGGGGTGTAATGTTGGATGGGTTTGGGGCCGGGCGGGGGGGCGCTTTTGGAGGCGGGCGGGGCAGTATTTGACAGGTTTGGGGGAGCTGAGGGGGATGTTGGATGGGTTTGGAGGTAAGCGGGGTGATCTGTTGGAGACAGGCGGGGGGGGATGTTGGATGGGTTTGGGGGCAGGTGGGGTGCTCTGTTGGAGGCGGGCGGAGGGTGATGTTGGAAGCGAGCGGAGGGTGATGTTGGAGGCGAGCGGAGGGTGATGTTGGAGGTGAGCGGAGGGTGATGTTGGATGGGTTTGGGGCGGTTGGGGTGCTCTGTTGGAGGCGAGCGGAGGGTGATGTTGGATGGGTTTGGGGGCAGACAGGGTCTCTGTTGGAGGCGGGCAGAGGGTGATGTTGGATGGGTATGGGATGGATAGGGTGATCTGTTGGAGGCGTGCGGAGTGTGGTGTTGCATGGGTTTGGGCCGGGTGGGGTGCTCTGTTGGAGGTGGGCGGAGGGTGATGTTGGATGGGTTTGGGGGCAGGCAGGGTGCTCAGTTGGGGCGGGCGGAGGGGGATGTTGGATGGGTTTGGGGGCGGGCAGGGTGCTCAGTTGGGGCGGGCGGAGGGTGATGTTGGAGGCGAGCGGAGGGTGATGTTGGATGCGTTTGGGGCGGTCGGGGTGCTCTGTTGGAGGCGAGCGGAGGGTGATGTTGGATGGGTTTGGAGGCGGGCAGGATGATCTGTTGGAGGTGGGCAGAGGGTGATGTTGGATGGGTTTGGAGGCGGGCGGGATGATCTGTTGGAGGTGGGCGGAGGGTGATGTTGGATGGGTTTGGGGGCGGGCGGGATGATCTGTTGGAGGTGGGCGGAGGGTGATGTTGGATGGGTTTGGGGGCGGGCGGGATGATCTGTTGGAGGTGGGCGGAGGGTGATGTTGGATGGGTTTGGGGGCGGGCGGGATGATCTGTTGGAGGTGGGTGGAGGGTGATGTTGAATGGATTTGGAGGTGGGCGGGATGATCTGTTGGAGGTGGGCGGAGGGTGATGTTGGATGGGTTTGGGGCGGTCGGGGTGCTCTGTTGGAGGTGGGTGGAGGGTGATGTTGGATGGATTTGGGGGCGGTCGGTGTGCTCTGTTGGAGGCGAGCGGAGGGTGATGTTGGATGCGTTTGGGGCGGTCGGGGTGCTCTGTTGGAGGCGAGCGGAGGGTGATGTTGGATGCGTTTGGGGCGGGCGGGGTGCTCTGTTGGAGTTGGGCGGAGGGTGATGTTGGATGGATTTGGGGGCGGGCGGTGTGCTCTGTTGGAGGCGAGCGGAGGGTGATGTTGGATGCGTTTGGGGGCGGGCGGGGTGCTCTGTTGGAGGTGGGCGGAGGGTGATGTTGGATGGATTTGGGGGCGGGCGGGGTGCTCTGTTGGAGGCGAGCGGAGGGTGATGTTGGATGCGTTTGGGGCGGGCGGGGTGCTCTGTTGGAGGTGGGCGGAGGGTGATGTTGGATGGATTTGGGGGCGGGCGGTGTGCTCTGTTGGAGGCGAGCGGAGGGTGATGTTGGATGCGTTTGGGGCGGTCGGGGTGCTCTGTTGGAGGTGGGCGGAGGGTGATGTTGGATGGATTTGGGGGCGGGCGGTGTGCTCTGTTGGAGGCGAGCGGAGGGTGATGTTGGATGCGTTTGGGGCGGTCGGGGTGCTCTGTTGGAGGCGAGCGGAGGGTGATGTTGGATGCGTTTGGGGCGGGCGGTGTGCTCTGTTGGAGGCGAGCGGAGGGTGATGTTGGATGCGTTTGGAGCGGTCGGGGTGATCTGTTGGAGGTGGGCGGAGGGTGGTGTTGGATGGGTTTGCGAGCGGGCGGGGGAGCGATGTTGAGGGGTGGGGGGGCGGTGCTGGAAGAGTTTGGGGGCGAGCAGTGGGACGTTTTGGGGGGCTGATGGGGCGTGAGGCCTCACGCATGGTTTGCTGCTGCCTAGTCACCTCAACGGGGACTAGGCATTACCGAAAACTCTGAGCCCTCAACGAACGACATGCAATCGATTAATCAAATAACCAATTATCTGAATGTACTATTGCCCGCCCATCTCGTTCAGATAATCAAGGTTCCTGTGTAAACAGCTGGATGTTAACCTGGTGTTGTGTGATTGTTCCCTTCACCCAATCAACCCTTGCTTGATCCTTCTGAATGGCCCCAATATTGACCCTGTTCCAGTTTAAGACCTGAATCTGTGGACCTGTCTGATCTTTTTCCATAACTATGTTAAAACAAAGACAGTTGTGGTCACTGGACACAAAGTGCTCTCTGACTGACACTTCAGTCACTTGCCCAACCGCGGTTTCTGAGGGGAGGTCCAGTGTTGCATCCGTCTGAGTAGCATGGAATCCTCTATTTCTTGGTTTAGGAAACTTTCTTAGACGTATTTGACAAATTCCACCTCGTATGGTCCTTTTACAATGTGGGTGACCCAGTCAATCCATCGTAAGTTAAAATCTCCAACCAATAATACTCTATTATTTTTATACGCATTTTCTCCTCTCGTATCTGCTGGCTATTTGGGCATCTAGAACACCAACCCAGAAGACTGACCATCCCCTTTTTGTTTCTAACTTTTGAAAATATGGCCTCATTTAATGACTGCTCACCAATACTGTCTCTCAGCACTGTTGTTCTGTCCTCCCTAATCAAAGGGAGAACTTCCCCTCCTCACTTACTTGTCCTTCTGTCACGCCTGTAGCTTCTGTATCCTGGAACCCTGCTCTGCCAGTCCTGCCCTTCTCTCAGCTATGTTTCTGTTGTGGCTATAATATCCCAGTCCCCAGAGCTAATTCATGGTCTGAACTTGTCTGCCTTACCAGTCAGGCCTCGTGCATTGAAATTAATGCATTGAAAACCATACGTCTTTTCCCTCCCTATTCTGTGCCCCGGATATCCTGGATAGGAAACATGCTCTCGATGGCTGATGTATTTTCCCCTGACGAGTTGATGGCCCCTGTCTTATTCAGAGTCTCAACTTCCTGCCAAAATAGTTTAAATTCTGCAAGGTAATACAAGCAAATCTCCTCCCTGGGATGCTGGTGCCCCTCTGCATCCAGTGCCTTTCATCCCCTGGTGCAGGTCACCTCTACCCAAGAAGTGATCCCAATGTCCCAATTCTGAGGGACAGTTTGAATTAATAACTGGAAAGGTAAGGATTGATTAGGGATAGTCAGCACGGATTTGATACAGGAATATCTTGTCTGATGAAATGGTGTCTGAAAATATTAATGAGGGCAGTGCAGATGATGTGGATACCATGGAGTTCATTAAGGCCTTTGACAAGGTCCCACAAGGAAGGCTGGTCCAAAAGGGAAGATCCTATGGGATCGAAGGCATGTTGGCAAATTGGCACCACAATTAGTGGAGGGTTGGTTTTGTGATTGAAAGCCTTTGTCCAGCAGGTGTACCACAGGGATCTGTGCAGGACCCATTGCTGTTCCTAATGGACATTAATCACTCGGAAGTGAAAGCAGAAGGTATCATTATCAGGATTGCAAAAGACAGGAAAGATGAGGGTGTTGTCTACAGAGAGGGGGACGGTCTCTGGCTGCAGTCTGAAGGTTGAGGCTGGGACAGAATTTCAACAAAGTAATTTCAATTGATAACCAGGCAAGAGCACAGCAGGCAATGAGGGAATACTCATCAATTAAATTACATTTACTTTGATGTAAAATGCCTGACAGGTAAGGCAGATGAACGCACGGCATGGATGCGAAGATGGGACTGGGAAATGACAGGAATTACAGATACACAGCTGAGGGAGGGACAGGACTCGCAGATCATTGTTCCAGAGGACAGATTCAACAGGATGGATAGATGGGGAGGCAAGGAGGAGGGGGAGTGGAGTTTTTGATCAGTGAAAACATCACTGCAGCACTGAGACAGGATATTCCTGGGGATCGCCCACTGAAACTATGTAATGGAACTGAGAAATAAGAATGAATAATCAGTTTGATATGACTGTACTACAGGCCTGCAGTAGTCAGCGGGAAATTGAACAGCAAATATGTCAGAGATCTCAGATATCTGTAAGAAGGATGGGTTGTAATGGTGGGGGATTTTAACTTTCCAAACCTAGACTGGGACTGCCAGAGTGTTCCATAGGTTGGATGGGAGGGATTTGTTCAGTGTGTTCAAGAAAACTGACTCAATCAGTATGTGACTGGCCCGACTGGAGAAAGGGATAAAACCTGACCTCCCATCGGGAAACAAGGTTGTGAAAGGGGCTGAAGAGTTTGTGGGGCAGCACTTTTGCAAAGTCACCACAATTCTATTAGTTTGAAAATAGCGATGGAAAAGGACACGTCTGGTCCGCAAGTGAAACGTCAAAACTGGCCTTGCTGCAATCTAGAAGGTATTAGACAAGACTGTCTAAAAATTGCAGATAAAGGGACGTTGGTCAAGTAGGATTCTTTCAAAAGAGAGATAAATTAAGATTTCAGGGGCAGCATATTGCTGTTAGTGTGAAGGACAATGCTGACACCAGTGGGAAATACTGGATGACTTGGGATATTGAGGCTCTGGTCAAGGCAAAAGGGGGTACATATCCTATATAGCCAGCTGGATTAAGTCAATACTTTGAAGAACATTGTGGGTGTCGTAATGCTCTTAAGAGGAAAACCATGAGGGCCGAAAGGGGAACTGACAGCTTTGGCAGAGAAGGTTCAGGAAAACCCAGAGAGATTCTACAAGTATATTAGCAACATAAGATTATCATTAACTCTGAACAGAATGTGACTCCTTAAAGATTAATGAAGCCATCCATGTGTGAACCCATAGGAAATGGGTGAGATCCAAGACAAAACTTCACGTCAGAACTTACTGTGGAAGACACACTGGAGAAGCAGGGAAATAAACAGTGATGTTTTCAAAAGAGTCCACATTGGAGGACAGGAGGTGCTGAAGGTTTTCAAACACATTAAAATTAGACAACTCCCTGGGAACTAATCAAGTATATCCTAGGACATTGGAGTAAGTTCAGGAAGAAACTTACAATGATATTTCTATCACTGACAGCCACGGGTGATGAGCTCGGAGCCTGGAGCTTGCCTAATGTTGTGCCAATATTTAGGAAAGGCTGCGACGAAAAGCTAGGGACATAAACACCAATTAGCTTGGTGTCAGTGGTGCCAATGTTGTTGGAAGCGATTCCACGGGACAGGACTTACATGCATTTGGAAAGGCAACGATTGATTAGGGATAGTCAGCATAGCTTTGTGCATACAAAGTCGTGCCTCTCAAACATGATAGAGTTTGTTGAAGAGGTGACCAAGAAGATGGATGAAGGCAGAGCAGTAGACGTCCCTATCCTGACTTCAGAAGACCTTATACAGGGGTTAGCGTGGTGCACTGGTTGGTAAGGTTAGATCACATGGGATCAGGGAGAGCGAGACAAACGGACACAAAATTGGCTTGACAGTAGGAGACAGAGGATGCTGGGAGAGGGTTGTTGTGCAGACTGGGGGCCTCTGACCAGCGGTGTGCCATAAGCATTGGTGTTGGGGCCACGCATGTGCATTATTGACATAAACTAGAATATATGAATTATTGTTAGTAAGTTTGTCGATAGTAAAATAAGTGTTATAGTGGGCAGGGATTACAGTTATCAAAGGTGATCTGAACCAACTGAGCCAGTGGGTTAAGAAATGAAAGATGGAGCTGAATTCAGGTGTTGGATTTTGTTAAGACAAACCAGAGACGACTAATACAATTAATGGCAGAGCTCTGGACAGTGTCGTTGAACAGAGAGAGACCAAGGGCTGCAGTTACATTGTTCCTTGAAAGTGGCGTCACAGGTGGACAGGGCAGGGAAAGCGGTTAGGCACACTAGCCCTCATGGGTCAGAGCATTCAGTACCTGAGTTGGTCCATCATGATACGGCTGTATCAGACATTGCTGGGTCTCCAGTTGGGGTACTGTGTAGAATTCTGATCCTCCTGCTTTAGGAAGCATATTCTGAAACTGAAAATGGAGCAAAGATTGACGAAGATGTTACTGATACTGGAGGATTTGACAGAAACAGGGAGGCTGGATAAGCTGGAAAGCAACATGGGTGGAATGAGATAGATTTGGCAAATAAGGTTAGGGATAATTCAAAAAGATTCTACAGCATACAAGTACAAAAAAGCAACTAGAGAGACAATAGAGCCCGTCAAAGATCAATGAGGCATCCATGCCTGGAACAACAGGATATGGTCGCGACCCAAAATGAATATTTCATGTCAGAAAGTACTGTGGACAAAGATTATGAAACAAAAGAAAGAAACAGTGATGTATTGAAAAGAGTCCCCATTACAGAAGAGTTGGTGCTGGAAGTCTTTGAACACAAATGTGGAGAAAGCCCTAGATCCTGAAAAAGTGTATCTCAGAACATTGCAGCAAAGTCGCAGTGGGGACCGTGGCAGAGATATTTGTATCAATATCCTTCGTATTTCCATTGGGTGTAGGTGGCTGAGGGGTGACCTTATAAAGGTTTATAAAAAACATGAGTGATATATGTAGGGTGAATAGTGAAGGTCTCTACCCCAGGGTAAGGGAATCCACAACTAGAAGGCATAAATATGAGGTGGGAGAGGAAATACTTAAAAGCGACCAGAGGAGCACATTTCCACACAGAGAATGGTGCACATATTGAATGAGCTGCCGCTGAAGTGTTAGAGAAATGTACAATTACATCATGGAAAAGACATTTGGGCAGGTACATGCAGAGGAGAAGGTTTGACGGAATAGGGACCAAACGCAGGCAAATGCGACTCGTTCAGGAACCGTGGTCAGCATGGACTAGTTGGATCGAAGGAACCGTTTCTGTTCTGCATGGCTCTTTCTCCAGTTATTGGAGGAGGAGACTACTGAGATAAGGCATGCTATAGGCACTGAAGCAAGTTACAGCGATACAGATGGTACTCTGGAATGCAGTATATTTCAAATATGTGGAGGGACTATCAGGAATGGAGGAGGTTACAGGGACAGGAACTGTTATAGGAGTTAAAAAGTATTGAAGACACTGGTCCAGGAGACATTGTATATGTACAGTGTTGGAGGGGGAACACAGAACAGAAAGATCCCAGGCAGCATTCCCACACACTCATGGGAAGTCTGCTTTCACCTCTGTTATACTGATGTTCACTAAGACCTCACAAGCCTGGATGGATAACTGTGACACTCCGATGCTGTATCAGTACAACAAAATTTACAGTAAGGGTGGTGATTGTCCTAGGGTGTGTCAGTACTGTGCTCCCCATCCAGCACTGTATCAAAGTCGTGTCTTGTTAGCTGATGTTTGGAGCCCTCTCATTGATCTCTGCTCTGCTCACTGTGAATGATCTTACCTCACTGCAGGATTTACTGAAGGCTCCAGATCTCCCTGCCCTTTCTCTCTCTGGCTGGCCAACAATCTTCAATGTGGCGATGGACGAGATACCCAGGAGTTGGGAAGTCTATTTTTCCTGATTACCTGCAGGAGACAGAGAAATAGGCAGGATGGGAAATTAGACTGATGTAGTGAGGATTACACATGGAGAATGGCACTGAGTCCCACAGAGATCTGAAAAATCACAGTCTCCATTCCTGGCCTGTGCTGTTGTGTCACCCTGGAGTGGAGAATTCTGTTGGCTCAGGATCTGAAGTAGCTGTAAGAGTGAGCGACACTGACAGAGGTAGAAATTAGACCCACACAGTGAGGAATACCACATGGAGAGATACTGAGTGATATCACCAGAGTGCAGGAAGGTATCAGGATCAAACAATCATGAAACAAAAACAGGTGTGGCTCCATGATGCACTGGTATCAGTGTTCAGGGATGAATAGCTTGTGAGCAGGTGAAGTGATGGCCTAGTGGTATTATTGCTAGAGCATATATCCAAACCCTCAGCTAATGTTCAGGGGAGGCAGGTTTGAACCTCACCAGCTGAAATGGTGGAATTTGAAATAAATTATTTTTAAAATTGTAATTGACAATCAATACATACCATTACTGAGGTACAATAAATTCAAACACTTCTCCTTTCGAGATGGACATCTGCCCATCCTCACGTAGTCTGCATGACGTCCCCACAGCAAAGTGTTTGCCTCTTAATTACCCTCTGAAATGACCGAGCAAGTTAATCAGCTTTAGTGCAGCTAGGTCTGAGCAAGAAAGGCTGGTCAGCCAGAGACACCCACATCGCATACCAGATTTAAAAAAAAAAATCCATTCGGATGGCCCCACTGGAACCATGCAGGGAGCAGTGTCCTGGCCAATCATGTCAGTATGTTTATGGACAGGGCTTTAAACTGACAGAGATTATGCAGGGACAGGGTTCAGGTGAAAGGAGCTTTCCAAATCCAAAGAGAAAAGGTGACGCTTTGGAACAGCAAGGGAATGTGGCTGAAGACAAGCAGAAAGGAACAGGATGAGTCAAAGTTTAACTAAATCTGTACATCAGTGAATCGATTTGTGACAGGAAATTGTGGGAACGAGTAAATTATGTTTTTATTGGAATGGACAAATTGTCTGCGATAAGATAGACTGATTTGTGACGCAGAGATTTAGACACCAGGGACACGTGGTTATAGGGCAAACAAAAGTTGTAACATAAATATTCAATGGATCACAAGCTTGCGGAAACTCAGTCAAAATGGGCAACACGAACAATAAGGATAACAAATGTATTACAGAGAAAGCATTTGGTCTCAGATCATGAAGTAGAGTCAGTCTGAATGTAATTCTGGCTGCTACTTGCCAAGAACACAAGCAGCAGAACAGTTTTAGCCACTGAACAGCATTGCATTGCTTATCACTGCATTAAGCAGGAACTCATTGGAATTTTTAATAAGAGCATTGTGATAATTCAGTGCAACTTCAATATTCATATAATCTTGACAATCCCACTGACAAGAGTGATATTCGAAGAGGAGACTGTAGAATTTTTTCAGTGTTTCTTTGAATAACACATTGTGCAACTGGCTAGGGACGTAACTATCTCAGAGCGACCGTTGTGTGATGAAACTTAGTGAATGAGTAATGTCACCTGGAGAGATCCTCTAAGAAATTGTGAGTAAGTGCAGTTTAAAGAAATATAAAGTTTTAAAGTGAATTACAAATACGACAAGATACAACTAGAAACAAAAACAGCCAATTACATGAGTGTGAGACGAGAACTGACCAAGGTAAACAGGCTAAACAGACTGAAACATGTGTCTGTAAATGAACAGTGGAAAACATTTGAAGGAACAGTGTAAAAAACACTCAACAAAAGGACATCCTATTGAAACAGAAAATCCTCAGCAAGAAATTCACACCATTCACTCACTGAGGACAAAATGGATCATATTAGATTATGAGGCTTACAAGATCACTACAAAGTATTTAAAATCCTGAAATCAGAGAGAGTTTAACCAGTAAGTGTTAAAGGTATTGCAAAGGGGCTGCTAACATGAGGAGAGCAGTGGGAAGGGGAATCATTGTCAGGAGCTAATGACACTACAGGAACAGGGAGAAATGAAGTTGCTGAAGGTGGTGAGAGTGTTACAGAGAGTGGTCAGGGCCTGAACGGTGTTACAAAGCCAGTATGGATTGCTGCAGCTGGAGGTGTTTGCAGAGGTAGTGAGGAGCATATACATACTTATTTATTTATTCATGGGATGAAGTTGTCATTGATTAGACCAGCATACTTTGCCCCACAGTTAATTGTCCAGAGGGCAGTTAAGAGGCAGCCATATTGCTGTGGATTGGATGCACATGTCAGCCAGACCAGGTTAGAATTTCAGATGTCCTTCCCTGAAGGAGGTAAGTGAATGAGAGGAGTTCTTCAGACTGATCAACAATGCTTTTATAGTCTTTTATATTATCACTAATGTCTTGTACAGCCACAACATGACATCCCAACTCCTACTCTCAATGCTCTGCCCAGTCAAGGTAACCATACCAAAGGCCTGCTTCACCAGCCTGTCTACCTGTGACACCACTTTCAAAGAACTGTCTACCTACACCCCTGGGTCACTGACTGACGACACTACCCAGGGCCCGAACATTAACTGTACAAGTCCCACCCTGGTTTGTTTCATCAAAATGGAACACTTCACATTTATCTAATTAAACTCCATCTGCTATTCTTCACCCACTATCCCAGCAGTACTGTTCATCCTGTTGAATCAGATAATCTCCATCACTGTCCACTTTACCACCAATTTCAGTACCACCCAAAAAAACTTACCAGGAAACCAGTACTCCCATCCAAACCATTTATCCACATTACAACAACTCTGCAGCCACTGCACTGCTGGTCCTATATCTCCAGTCAGAAAAACATGTCTGCCACCGCCTTCTGCCTCCAACCATCAAGCCAATTTTGTATCTAGTTGACTAGCTCCTCCTGAATGCCATATCCTTTTAGATTGACCTGAGCTTATTACTCAGTTTACCATACGGGACGTAGAACACAGAACAGTACAGCACAAGACCCCTAAGCCATGATGCCATGCCAAACTTTATCCGACGGTAAGATCAAACTAACCTACATACCCTTCATTTTACTGTCATCCATGTGTCTATCCTAGAGTGTATTAAATGTCCCGAATGTATCTGACTCTCCTACCACTGCTGGCAGTGCATTCCACCCATCTAACAGCCTTTGTGTAAAGAACCTATCTCTCCTTAACCATCCACCAATCACCTTAAAATTATGCCTGCTCATAATAGCCATTTATGCTATGGTACAAAGAAGTGTCTCACTATCCACTCTCTCTGTGCCTCACATCATGTTGTTCACCTCTACCAAGTCGCCCCTCACCCTTCTTTACTCCAATGAGAAAAGCCTTACCTCCCTCAAACTTTCTTCATAAGACATGCCCTCCAGCGCAGGCAGCATCCTGGTAAATCTCTAATTTACCCTCCCTAAAGCTTCCACTGCCTTCCTGTAATGAGGGGACCAGAACTGAACACAATATTCCAAGTGGGGTCTAACCAGGGCTCTATCGATCTGCAGCATAACCTCACAGCTTTAAAACTCAAACCTCCAGCTAATGAAAGCCAACACAACATATTCCTTCTTAACAACCCTGTAAGCTTGGGTGGCAACTTTGAGGGATCGATAGACGTGGAACCCAAGATCCCTCTGTTCCACAACACAACCAAATATTCTGCATTTAACCCATTCAACTTTGATCTTCCCCCAATGAATCATTTCACAATTTTCCAGATTGAACTCCATCTACCACTTCTCAGTCCAGCTCTGCATCCTGTCAATATCCGGCTGCAACCAACAACAGACCTCCACACTATCCACCACTCCACCAACCTCCATGTCATTGGCAAAATTACTAACCCACTCTTCCACACCCACATCCAAGTCATTTTAAAAAAAAAATCACAAAAAGCAGAGGTCCTGGAACTGGTCCCTGCAGAATCACCGAGCTCCAGGCTGAATGCTTCCCATCTATCATTCCTCTCTGTCTTCTATGAGGCAGGAATTCTGTATCCAGACAGACAGCTTTCCTGTATCCCATGCCTCTGTAATTTCTGAATGAGCCATAAATGTGTTTTATCACATTCTCAAAGGATTCAATAAGATTTGTGAGGCACGATCTGGCCCTACCAAAGCCATGCTGACTACCTGTAACCAAACTATGGTTTTCCAAGGAGTCATAAATCCTGTCTCTCATAGTCCTCTCCAATAATCTGCACACCACAGACATAAGAACATGATGTCTGTAATTCCCAGGATTATCCTTACTCCCTTTCTTGAACAAGGGAGTAACATTTGACACCCTCCAATCATCTGGTATGACTCCGGTGGACAGTGAGGGTGCAAAGGTCATCGCCAAAGGCTCAGCAATCCCTTCCCTTGATTTCTGCAGTAACTTTGGGTACATCCTATCTGGTATATACCTATCCTTATGTTTAGAAAACATACAGCACATCCTCCTTCTTCACATCAACCTGTTCACATATATCAGTCCTTTTCATGCTGTCCTCACAAATGACAAGGCCCCTCTCAGTATGAATCCTGAAGCACAGTATACATTAAGGAACTCCCCTACCTCCTGTGACTCCAGGCACAAGTTCCCTCCACTATCCCTGACCGGCCCTACCCCCACTCTGGCCATCCTCTTGTTCCTCACATAAGTGGAGAATGCCTTACGGTTTTCCTTAATCCTTCCCAAATTAGCTTTTTCATGCCCCCTTCGGGCAGTCCTAAGTCCATTCTTTAGTTCCTTCCTGGCTACCTTCAGAGTCCCCAGAGTGTGGAAACAGGCCATTTGGCCCAACAACGCAATACCGACCCTCTGATGAACATCCCACCCAAAACCATTTCCCGACCCTATTTCTCTCCATGTACCTTAACTAACGTGTCAATACTACACATCCCTGAATACTATGGATAATTTAGTATGGCTGATTTGGGCTGTGGGTGGAAACTGGAGCCCCTGGGGGAACCCCACGCAGACACGGGGAGAATGTACAAACTCCACACGGACAGTCGCCCGGGGCTGGAATTGAAATCGGGTCCCGGGTGCTATAAGGCAGCCGTGCTAACCACTCAGGCATTGTGCCGCTCCCATATATCCCTATAGAAGTCTAACGATCCTTGCGTCCTTAACCTTATGTAAGCTTCCTTCTTCCTCTTGACTAGATGTTCTACACGTTGGAACCTTGTCAAATGCTTTGCTGAAGTCCATGTGGACAACGTTGACTCTCTGCCTTCATCTATCTCTTGGCCACCTCCTCCAAGAGTCAATCCAGTTTGTGAAATACGGTTTCCCACTCACAAATCCATGCTGACCATCTGTAATCAGCCCTTACCTTTCCAAATATGCGTAGCTCCTTTCTCTCAGAATCTCCACCAACAACTTCCCCATGACTGGGCTCACTCTTGGCTTTTCCCTGCAGCCCTTAAGTGATGGAACAGCATTGGCCACCCTCCAGTCTTCCTGTAACTCACTGTGTCTGTTGATAATATACATATTTCTGTTAGAGACACGGCAATCTCTTCCCCAGCTTCCCATAATATTCGAGGATAAACCTAATGAGCTACTGAGGATTGATCTATCTTTATTTGTTTTAAGATTCCAGCACTTTCCCTTCTCTGTTGAGGATTCTTTCCAAGACATCACTATTTATTTCCCCAAGCTCCCGATCTTCCATGTCTTTCTACATAGTAAATTCAGACAAGATTTTTTTTTGTTTAAGATCTCACTCATCTCTTCTGGTTCAACACATAGGCGACCTTATTGATATTGAAGGGGCCCTATTCTCTTCCTAGTTATTCTTAAGCCCTTACTGAAACTTGCATAAAGGCTTCTGAAAATTCAAATAGCACATTTCCCCCATACCATCACCCACCACACCCTTATCTATTCTGCCATTCATATTCACACCAACATTTAAAATCCAACAGGCTCAAGAACACATTCTTCTTTATAAAATGTGTTTCTAAGGGTCCAGTTATTTTTTATTGATAGGTCCTTTCTCACTCATTTCAGCATGCTCCTCACTTACTGTCAGGCAAACATTGTTTTGTTTCAGACTGACAGCAGAAAGGGTTGTACGAGTTCTTGTTTATCAATCTGAAAAAGGTAACTTACAGGGTCAGCAGGTCATAGAGAAGGCAAATCAAATGCCACCACTTATTAGAAAGGGAATGGAGTCTAAAAATAGGAAGGTCTTGCTAAAACTATGCAAGGTACAAGTCAGACCACACCCAGAATACTATGAACAGTGTGAGTGCCCGAAGGAATGATATTCTTCTATTGGAGGCAGGTCAGAGAAGGGTCGCTTGGCTGATCCTGGAAATGGATGATTTTTCCAATAAGAGGTGGATTAGATTGAGTTTGCACCCAACTGATGTTTAGAAAACATGACAGAAAAATTGAATGTAAGATTCAAGATTCGGAAGAGCTTTGATCAAGTACATGCTGGGAAGTAGGAAATTAGAAAGTACAGCACAGCAATAGGCCCTTCGGCCCACCATGGCTGTGCCGACCATGATGATATTCTCAACACATGCCACCTGCCCCGACATGGTCCATATCCCTCTATTCTCTGCCTGTTCAATGATGTTATCATAAACAATCTCATACACAATCCAGGATGCTATCTAATACAGCACTGACACTTATTAGTTATCTAGTGGGGATGGAGACCACTGTCACACACAGTTGCTGTACTACCCTTGCTGTAAGTATATTCAGTGTTCTGACTGTAACCACATTTGCATTCCCACCACTGGTTGGTCCCTATAAAAGAATTCCGGCCAATGATTGTTGCTGCTTGTTTATTCCCAGCTCCATCCAATAGCCTCCAAATTTTGGATTTCAGTTTCACGTTGCAATTTCATTAAAGCATTAAGCTCATCCTTTTTTCACTCCTTGGTGGCTTTTTGCCAAGCCTGCCTCGATCCCAAGAAACCTTCAATATTTCCTTCCCAGCGATTATCATTCTGTTTTTACATCGCCAGAATGACAGTTCCATCATATCTGCTCACTGTCATTCCATCTGCCTTATGTCGAATGCAGGGAGTCATTCCTCAGTAGTGTGAGGTTGAACAGAAGGTACAGGTTACAGAGATAGTGAGGCTTACAGGGGCTGGAGGATGTTAGAGTTAAACAAAGTTACATCTGGTCAAGAATGTCAGTGGGACAAAGGAGTTTGGGGATTGGAGGAATTTATACGGATAGATGGAGCTGGATTAGCTTCTGGAGATAGGGATAGGGATGGATATAGGGAGAGGTAGGCAGACTGTGAGGCACAGACAAGTGATGTTTCAGAGAGAAGAGTATTGTGTGTATAACAGAGATATGGAAGGTTATAGCGACTGAACACATTCACAGATATAAGAAGGCTTCTAGGTTCAGGAAGGCTCCATAGATCGGAAGGCAATGGAGAATGCCAGGTTACGGGGTTGGAGACAGTAATACAGATGGGGAGGGTTGCACAAATTGGAAGAGGTTCCTGTGGTCAGGTGGGTTGGTGGAGACAGGGTGAAGTTTATGTAGATTAAGATTGAAGGTTTGGAGAACGATAAGGAAGTTACAATTTTTTTCACAGAAAAGGACGGGTTGTAGGAGCTGGAGAAGTTTACCCAGATAGGGACGGATGGAGAGGTTAAAGGCAAATACATTGACATAGAGAGTGGTGTTATTAGGAGGGGCTTACAGGGACAGACAGGACTGTGAGGTTTACAGGGATGAAGGAATTTAGTATCCACTGGAGAAGTTTCGGGATAAGGGTGTTAGGGATTGGAGAACCTGACAGAAACAGAGAGCATTGTGTGGACTAGAAGAGCTTCCAAACAGAGGAAGGATTATCGGGACTGGAGGATATTACAGAGATCACTAGTACAACATGGGCCAGGATTGATGCTTGGGGCTTCTGTGCTGTCTCTGTGAGGACCAGTACAGCAAAGGTGAATGCAGGACCCTGACAAGATGATGTGAATGAAGCCTAGAATGTTGCTGTTCCTTGCCCAGTTCTGTGTCTATGTCCTGTCTTCCGGGTCTGAATACAGAAGGCCACAAAGTCCTCCCTGTGCTGTTTACTGCGAGTGATCTTACCGGCTGCAGGATTTACTGAAGGCTCCAGACCTCCCTTTCCATCTCTCTCTGGCTGACCAAGCATCTTCAATGAGGTGATGGATGAGAGAGGAGTTAGCAACATCCTGATTACCTGCATGAGACAGAAATAGACAGAATGGAAAATTAGACTGATGCAGTGAGGATGACTCATGTTGAGTAGCACTGAGTCCAGCAGAGATCACGAAAATCCCAGTCTCTGTCCCTGGTCTGTGCTATTGCTGATCAGAGGATTATTTTGGATCAGGATCTCAGATCAGCTGCAAGAGTGAGAGGAGCTGACAGAGGCAGCAATTAGACCCACACAGTGAGGGATACCACATGGAGAGATAATGAGTGCTATCACCAGAGTGCTGGAAGGTGTCAGGATCAAACAATGGTCATGGTGAAAGGGTTTCGATTCATGGTGCACGGGGATCAGTACTCAGTGACGGGTGAACTACGAGTGGGACAGGTGATAACCTCAGGTTATTCTCACCCGACTGTTCATCCAGAATTTAATGCCGATGTCAACTACACCAATCTAACTGATTAATATCCTTTAAGGAAGGAAATCGGTTATCGACAGCAGGTCTGGCCTACATGTGACTCCAGACGCAGAGCAAGGAGGTTGACTCTCAACTGCCCCCTGAAATGACCTGGCAAGCAACTCAGCTCAAGTGCAGCTCAGGGGTGGGCATGAAATGCTGGCTAGAAAGAGACAGCAAAATCCCAACATTGAATTAAAAACAACGCTACTGGGAGCAGTGTCCTGGCCAATCATGTTGGTAGGTTTATGGACCGGGCTGTAAACTGACAGAGAGGATGCTTGGACAGGGTTCAGATGAAAGGAGCTTTCCAAGTCCAAATAGAAAAGGTGAAGCATTGGAACAGCATGGGAATGTGGCTGAAGACAACCAGAAAGGTACAGGATGGGACAGATTTAACTATAACTGTATATCAGTGAATTAGGCTGTGACAGGACATTCTGGGAAAAGGTAAATTACAATGTTCTTTCTTTGGAATGGACAAAGTACCTGCAATACGGTAATAGACTTGTGACACAGATAAATAATATTCGGTCACCAGAAAGATGCGGTTACAGGAGAAACAAAAGGTTGAATATAAATATTCAATTGTACCCATCCTTGAGGGGTCTCAGGGAGTGCAGGATGGGTAACCCTGACAGTAATGGGGAACAAAGATATTACAGAGAAAGCATTTGGCATCAGATGATGCAGCTGAATCAGCCTGATGCAGATTCTCGGTAACACGTGTCAAAAACACAAGCAGGAGAACAGTTTTTAGGCTGCCTAACAATATTTAATTGCTCATCCCTGTTACACATTCCAATGAATTCCTGTGTAAAGCAAATTTTGGGAGACTTCAATCTTTGTCAAAAATGATATTCTCCGAACTCCTCTCCGAATGTTTTTGTCAGTGTTTCTTTGAATAACACATTGTGCAAATGGCCAGGGACGTGACTGTCTCAGATCGACCGTTGGGTGATGACGCTGAGTGAAGGAGTAATGTCACACTGAGATATCCTCTGGGAAATTGTAGTGTAGTGGAATTCAAAGAGATGATGGATTTTTAAAGTGACCATAAAGCACACCCTACAATCACAACCAAAGCCATTTGCATGTGTTTGAGGGGAGAACTGACCAAGGTAAACAGGGGAAACAGTGATGTGTATGGCTGGAAATGGACAGTGGAAAACATTTACAGAAAATAGATATGTACAGCACAGAAACAGGGCCTTCGGTGTCCAACTCGTTCACGCCACCCACATATCCTACCATAATCTCGTCTTATTTGCCAGCACTTGCCCCTAAATCCATCTCAACCCTTCCTGTTCGTATACCCATCCAGATGCCTTTTAAATGCAGTTATTGTACCAGTCTCCACCACTTCATCTGGCAGTTCATTCCAGACACGCATCACTCTCTGTCTGAAAACGTTGTCCCTTAGGTTCCTTTTATATCTTTCCCCTCTCACCCTGAAGCTAGGCTGTCTGGTTCTGCACTCCACTACCTCAAAGATCTTATCTGTTAAACCTATCCATGCCTCATGATTTTATAAATCTCTGTATGGTTACCCATCAGCCTCAAATACCCCAGCCCATTTAACCTCTCCCTGTAGGTCAAATCTTCCAATCCTGGCAACATCCTTGTAAATCTTTTCTGAAACCTTTAAATTTACACAACATCCTTCCCATAGGAAGGAGACAAGTATTGCACACAATATTCCAAAAGTGACTTATCCAATGTCCTGTACAGCCAGAACATAACCTCCCAACCCCTCTACTCAATGCTCTGATCAGCAAACGCAAGCATACCAAAAACCTTCTTCATTATCCTATCTACCTGCGACTCCACTTTCAAAGAGCTATGAACCTGCATTCCAACGTTACTTTGTTTAGCAACACTCCCTAGGAGCATACCATTAAGTGTGTAAATCCTGCTGAGATTTGCTTTCCCAAAATGCAGCACCTCACATTTATCTAAATTAAACTCCATCTGCCACTCCTCAGCACATTGGCACATCTGATCTAGATCCCGCTGTAATCTGAGGTAACACTCTTTGCTATCACAACACCTTCAATTTTGGTGTCATCTGCAAACTTACTAAATATGTTCACATCCTAAATATGTTCCTATGTTCACATCTAAATCTTTATATAAATAACAACAATAGTGGATCCAGCACCGATCCGTATGGCACTCCACTGGTCACAGGTCTCCAGTCTGAAAAACAAACCTCCACCACCACCCTCTATCCTCTATCTTTGAGCCAGTTCTGTATCCAATTGGCTGGTTTTCCCTGCATTCCATGAGATTTAACCTTGCTAACCATGGTGGAAACTTGTCAAACACCTTATTTAGTTCCATATCGCTCACATTGACCGCTCTGCCCTCATCAATCCTTTTGGTTTATTCTTCAAAAACCACAGTCAATTTCTTGAGACATGATTTCCCACGCACAAAGCAATGCTGATTATCCTTAATTAGATACTGACTTTCTAAACACATGCAAATCGTGTACCCCCTGATTCCTTCCTTCAACGTGCCCACCAGTGACGTCAGGCGAAACAGTCTGTAGTTTCCTGGCTTTTCCTTAGCATTTTGTTTAAATAGTGGCATGACGTTAGCCAACCTCCAGTCTCCTGGTACCTCACCTGTGTCTATCGATGATACAAATATTTCAGGAAGGGGCCCAGCAATCACTTCCCTAGCTTCGCACAGAGTTCTAGGGTACACCTGCTCAGGGACTGGTAAGGTCCAAGGGAGTGTTTCTGAACAAAAAGACCTTGGAGTGCAGGTTCATAGCTTCTTGAAAGTGGAGTCGCAGGTAGATAGGATAGTGAAGGAGGTGTTTGGTATACTTTCCTTTATTGGTCAGAGTATGGAGTATCAGAGTTGGGAGGTCACGTTGCGGCTATACAAGACATTGGTTAGGCCACTGTTGGAATATTGCATGCAATTCTGGTCTCCTGCCTATCAGAAAGATGTTGTAAAATTTGAAAGGGTTCAGAAAAGATTTACAAGGATGTTACCAGGGTTGGAGGATTTGAGCCATAGGGAGGGGCTGAATAGGCTGGGGCTGTTTTACCTGGAGCGTCGGAGGCTGAGGGGTGACCTTATAGAGGTTTACAAAATTATGAGATGCATGTATAGGATAAATATACAAAGTCTTTTCCTTAGTGTCGAGGAGTTCAGAACTAGAAGGCATAGATTTAGGGTGAGAGGGGAAACATATAAAGGAGACTTAAGGGGCAACTTTTTCATGCAGAGGTTGGAACGTGTATGGAATGAGTTGCCAGAGGAAGTGGTGGAGGCTGGTACAATTGCAACATTTAAAAGGCATTTGTATGGGTATATGAACAGGAAGGGATTGGAGGGATATGAGCCCGGTGCTGGCAGGTGGGACTAGGTTGGATTGGAACATCTAGTCAGCATGGTCGGGTTGATCCAAAGGGTTTATTTTTCATATTGTACATCTCTATGACTATGACCTGATAAGGTCCTGGGGATTTATCCACCTTTATGCATTTCAAAATGTCCAGGATCTCCTCCTCTGTAATATGGACATTTTGCAAGTTGACACCATCTATTTCCCTACATTCTGTATCTTCCATGTCCTCCCCACAGTAAACACTGATGTAAGACACTTGTTTAATATCTCCCCACCTCCTGCAGCTCCAGGTGCAGGCTGCCTTGCTGATCTTCAAGGGGCCCTATTCTCTCCCTAGATCCCATTATGTCCTTTATATTTTTATAAAAACCCTTTGGATTCTCCTTAACCCTATTTGCCAAAGCTATCTCATGTCCCCCTTTCGCCCTCCTGATCTCCCGCTTTACTATACTCCTACTGCCTTTATACTCTCGTAAGGATTCACACTCTCTCCTGAGATACGTTTACTTCTTTTTCAAAACTTAAACCTCAAAATGGAAACTCCCCAATTCCTGCATCTCGCGAAATGTCCGTTTGAAAATAATGACATAACAAAGAACTTTCCAAAGAAAGGGTTCGATGAGGTGAGCTCTGGTCAGTAACATCGATCTGAAGGTTATCAGATGCACAGAGAATACTTTTTACCAGAGCAGCACCAGGTCAGTTTACGAGTGTTGGAGGGTTTGGAGGAAGTTACCAAAATAGGGAGGGTTTAAGATTGAAGAATTCCGTGGAAAACTTTTACAAGGAGAAAGGCGGTATTCTTGACAGTGTGGAGGAACAGAAGAATCTTGGGGTCCACATCAATTGATCCCTCAAAGCTGCTACTCAATTGGTTAGCCTTATTCAGAAGACGTATGGTGTGTTGGCTTTCATTA
Organism: Chiloscyllium plagiosum; assembly: GCF_037043375.1. Classification (NCBI taxonomy): domain Eukaryota; kingdom Metazoa; phylum Chordata; class Chondrichthyes; order Orectolobiformes; family Hemiscylliidae; genus Chiloscyllium; species Chiloscyllium plagiosum. The sequence continues at coordinate 70,680,288 of NW_028270169.1, read as the reverse complement.
GCAGGGGGATTGAGTTTAAGAGCCTTGAGGTTATGCTGCAACTCTATCAAGACCTGGTTAGACAACACTTAGTATATTGTGTTCAGTTCTGGTTGCCTCATCATCAGAAAGATGTAAAAATTATAGAGAGGGGTAGAGGAGATTTATCAGGATGCTGCCTAGACTGGAGGAGAGATCTTACGGAGAAAGGTTGAGGGAGTTAGGGCTTTACTTTTTGGAATGAAAAGGGACAAGAGATGACTTATTGGAGGTGAACGAGATGATTTGAGGCTTAGATAGAGAGGATAACCACATACTTTTCCCGTTGCAAAAATGGAAATAACGAGGGGACATAAATTGAAGGTGATCAGAGGAAGATTATAGGAGATGTCAGAGGTGGATTCTTTGCACATAGTGTAGCAAGTGCGTACAATGCCCTGCCAACAGTGGTAGTAGAGTCCAATACATTAGGGACATTTAATGAACTCTTAGCCAAGCACATGGCTGATAGTAAAATGTAGGGTCTGTAGGATAAAAGATTGGCACATTGAGGGCCGAAGGGCCTTTCGCTGTGCTGTCCTGTTCTCCGATCTAAGTAGGGAGGGTTACAATGGCACAAAGAGGTTTCAGAAAGCTGGAGAGGATGGGATCTGAATGAAGAGACACAGATAGGAAGGTGTGCTCGGATTGTCGGATGTAACAGAGACAGCAATGGTCTGATCTGGAGCAGTTGACCCAAACTGGGAGGGGTGCGGGGACTGGAGGTAGTTTCACAGGGAGGGAGGACCATAGACGCAAAGGAGGTTACAGAAACGTGAAGAGCTATAGGACCTGCAGGTGTTCATGGAGATGGGAGGTTGGGAGAGATGCAGCAGTTTACAGGCACAAGGATGTTGGTAGGATGGGGTGTTTCACACAGACAGCAATGTTTTTGGAGATTGGAGCAGATTATGGAAATCAAGACTTTTTATAGATTAGAAGAACACACAGCTATGTGGAGAGCAGTCGCGACTGAAGATGTTTATACTTATAGAAAGGCTAAGGTTCTGCAGGTATTTAGGTATAGAAGGTGCAGAGTTGGACATGTTTACCAGCAGGCAAGGACAGTAACATTGGTTGGAGACAGTTTCACAGATAAGGGAGCAATAGTAACCTCCTCCAGTTTGTCCAAAGTGGGAAGGGTTGTCAGGGAGGGTAACGTTTACACAGATAGTGGTGTAAGTGCTGGACAAGGTTATGGAGATGAGTAGTTGGATGGAGAGACTGGAGGAGCTTGCATTGACAGGATGGGTGATTGCCACAGGAGGATGCTACACATAAAGTGAGGCTTTTCGGAAGTGGATCAGATAGTCACAGACATTGGAGTGAGTTCTACAGATCAGGGGTACTGCACAGACCTGAGAGGATTGTACGGTCTCCACAGATTGATTGTATCTTTCTGACTGGAAAAAGATACGAATAGCTTAAAGTCAATGTATGCTGCTTTCTTTTTTCCTGAACAGAGCCTCAATATCCCTCAGCAGCCAGGGATCTCTGAACCTGCCATATTTTCACTTCACTCAAACATACTGGCCCTGGATTCTTGAGATCACACTTTTAAAAGCCTCCTATTTGTCTGTCATTACTTTTCCTTCAAACAGACTCGCCCAATCGATGGCAATCATAATGTGGAGGAGACGTTGTTGGACTGGGGTGGACAATGTTAAAAATCACAACACCAGCTTCCAGTCCAGCAGGTTTATTAGGAGGCACTAGGTTTCAGAGCGCTGCTTCATCAGGTGATTGTGGAGCACAATCATAAGGCACAGAATTTATAGCAACAGGATTGCAGTGTCATGGAATGTAATATCAAACACATTTAGTTTCTGCCTTTCCACTTTTAGGATGATCACCTGCGCTTCGAAAGCTGGTGCTTCGAAATAAACCTGTTGGACTATAACCTGGTGTTGTGTGATTTTTTAATTCACCCGATCAACCTCGGCTCGATTCTGCCAAATAGCCTCAAAATTGGCCCTGCTCCAGTTTCACACCTTATTCTGTGGACCTGTTTGATCTTTTTCCATAACGAAGTTAAAACTAAGACAGTTGTGGTCACTGGATCGAAAGTGCTCTCTGACTGACTATTCAGTCACTTGCCTGACCATGTTGTCTGAGGGGAGGTCCAGTGTTACACCCACCTGAGTAGAGTTAGGCCTTGTTCAAGTTACATCTTGATTTAAGATTAGATTACATTACAGTGTAGAAACAGGCCCTTCGGCCCAACAAGTCCACACCGACCCACCGAAGCGAAACCCACCCATACCCCTACATTTACCCTTTACCTAACACTACGGGCAATTTAGCATGGCCAATTCACCTGACCCTGCACATCTTTTGGACTGTGGGAGGAAACCGGAGCACCCGGAGGAAACCCACGCAGACACGGGGAGAACGTGCAAACTCCACACAGTCAGTCGCCTGAGGCGGGAATTGAACCCGGGTCTACAGGCGCTGTGAGGCAGCAGTGCTAACCACTGTGCCACCGTGCCGCCCACAAAAGAAAATTTCTTGGACACATTTGACAAATTGCACTCCGTACGGGCCTTTTACTCTGTGGGTGGCCCAGTCCATCCAGGGGAAGTTAAAATCTACAACTAATACTACATTATTATTTCATTAGATACCTGTAATCGCTCTACACATCTGCTCCTCTAGTATCCGCTGGCTATTTGGGAATCTTGAACACTGTCACAACAGAGTGCCCATCCCGTTTTTGTTTCTAACGTCTCAACATATGGCCTCATTTGATGACTCTTAAAGAGTATCCTCTCGATGCGCTGTTGTTCTGCCATCCCTTATCAAAAGGGCAGCTCCCCCTCCTCACTTACTTGTCCTTCTGACACACCTGTAGCTTCTGTATCCTGGAATACTGAGCTGCCAGTCCTGCCCTTCTCTCAGCCATGTTTCTGTTATGGTTATAATATCCCAGTCCCCAGAGCAAATCCATGCTCTGAGCTAGTCTTCCTTACCAGTCAGGCCTCGTCCATTGAAATAAATGCATGTTAAACCAAAAGTCTTTTCCCTCCCTTGTCTGTGCCCCTGGATATCCAGAATAGCAAACTTGTTCTTGATGGCTGATGCATTTTTCATGACACTCCCTGATTGAGAGTCCCTGCCAAACTTTTTTAAACCCTCCCCGAATAACACTAACAAATCTCCCCGCTGGGATACTGGCGTCCCTCTGGTTCAAGTCAAACCCGTCATCTTGTATAGGTCACCTCTACCTCAAAAGAGATCTCAATGATCCAAACCTTACCCCCACTCCCCTCCCCAGCTCCTCAGCCACACATTTATCTGGCCTATCTTTCTATTTCTATCCTCACTGGGGCAGGTGGCACTGGGAGCAATCTGGAGATCACTTCCCTTGAGGTCCTGCTTTTTAACTTCTTACCTAACTCCTGATACTCATTTCACAGGACCCCATCCCATCGTCTACCTCTGTCATGTGGACCGATGTGCACAATGACCTCTGGCTATTCACCCTCCCCTTCAGAATGTTCAGTAACCGCTCAGAGACATCATTGACCCTGGTTCCCAGGAGGCAGCACACCATCCTGCGGTCTCTTCTGCAGCCACACAGTCTCCTGTCTGTCCCCCCTCACAATTGAGTCTCCAATCAGTATCCCTATCATTAGAGAGGATCTGACAAACATATACTGGGAAGACTATCTGCAGTTTGTCCATATTCGGAAAGTGGGAGTATGTTAAAGTGATACAGTGAGAATTCAGGGCCAGTGTGTTCCTGACGAGGGAATAGTAAAGGCAGCAAATCCAGTAAATACTGATCAAGCGACATCGTGAGTTTGATAAAGAAAACACAGTGCAATAAAACCAGGCGAAGCCATTCAAAAGTATAGGGACTGCAAGGATATCCTTAGAAATGAGGGACACACAACGACCATAAAATATCCTTGTCAGATACTATTAAGGAAAAGTCACAAGGTATTTTATCAGTATGCTTAGAATAAGAGGATTACTGAGGAAACAGTGAGGCCTGTTAGAAACCAAAGAGACAATCTGTGCATGAAGCCATAGGAAGTAGGTGAGGTCTTCAATGCATAATTCTCATCTGTATTCACACAGGAGCCAGGGATTTTAATTGGGATGGTGAGTTTCGAGAACATGTTAAGATCAATACAGAGGAGGTATTAAATGTTTTCATAGGCATAAAGCTGGAGAAATCCCCAGTGCCCAATAAAATGTATCCCAGGCTGCTATGGGAGGTAAGGGAGGAGGTTGCTGGGGCCCTGGTGGATATAATTTAATAGTTTTCTGGCCACATGTGAAGTGCCGAATGATTGGAGGCTCACTAATGTGGTTCCTTTGTTTAAGGGCAGCAGGGATAGGCCTGGTAATTACAGAGCAGATAGTCTGATAACAGGCGGAGGGAAATTATTGGAAACAATTCTGAGGATGAATCAACACTTACAAAGGTAAGGATCATCTCGGCTCAATCCTCACGGATTTGGGACAGGAAGATATTGTCTGAGAAATTCAGTGGAGCTTTTTGGAATGGTGTCTAAAAGTATTGATGAGGGCAATGCAAATGTTACATGGAATTGAATAAGGCCTTTGACAAGTTCACACACGGAAGACTGATCCAAAAGTAAAGAGCCATTGGGTTCCAAGGCAAGTTGGTAAATTGGATCCACAATTGATGGACAGACTGCTTCGTGTTTGAAATTCCTTCACCAGTGGGTGTACCACAGGGATCTGTGCAGGAACCATTGCTGGTTATTATGTGCGTTAACAACTCGGATGTGAAAGCAGAATGAACCATTAGTAGGCTTGCAAATGACTTGAAAGGTGAGGTTTTGCCCACAGTGAGGTGGATGATCTCAGTCTACAGTCCGATGTCTTTCAGATGATAATTTTAGCAGAGTTTAGTAGTGATCGAAGTGAGATAATACCCTGTGGGAGGAATGAGAAGCGACGGACAGACATTGTGAATGGTAGGTCCTTGTGGAGTACTGAGGAACACAGGGACCTTGGTGGACAAGTCCATAGATCCCTGAAGGGAGACAGGGTGGGGAATGGACCTGACCTGGGGGTGTGATGGGGACCAACATTCTGGTGGGGCAAATTACTGGAGCGGCTTGAGAGTGTATAAACTAGTCTGGCAGGCTGTTGCACCTTAAACGGTCATAAAGACAGATAGAAGATTGAGGCTAGTACACAAGTTAAAGAGAGCAATTTCAACAGACAAGGCAGGCAAGAACATAGCAGGGAATAGGGAAAAACTGATGATTAAACTGCATATATTTCAATGCGAGGGGCCTGACAGCTAAGGAAGATGAACACAGGGGATGGATGGGAATATGGGACTGGGAGATGATAGTTATCATCTGTGCTACTGTCTGGGATGGAGTTTGCACATTCTCCCCGTTTGTGCGTGGGTTTCCTCCGGGTACTTTGGTTTCCTCCCACAGTCACAAAGATGTACAGGTTAGGTGAATTGGCCATGCTAAGTTTCCCGTAGTGTTAGGTGAAGATGTAAATGTAGGGGAATGGGTCTGGGTGGGTTATATTCGGAGGGTCAGTGTAGACTTTTTGGACCAAAGGGCCTGTTTCCACGCTGTAAGTAAACTAATCTAATCTAATCTAATCATTACAGAAACATTGCTGAGGGAGGGACAGAACCAACAACTCATTGTTTCCAGGTAGAGAGACCACAGGAAGCATAGAAGGGTTGGCAACAGAGGAAGGACGCGTGCTGGTGGGTTTTGATTGCAAGAAACATCACAGCAATACTTAGAGAGGACATTCCTATGGGATTGGCCACTGTGTTAATGGAACTGTGAAATAAGAATGGGACATCACTTTGATATGAGTGTACTGACCCTGAATAATCTGTGGCAGACTGAGGAACAAATATGTCGGGGGATCTCCTGTCTGTACCTGTTTTCTAATCATCCAGCATTTCCTACACCTTACCAGCCTTTCCTTTCACCCTAACAGGAATACTGTATACTGTCTCTGGACTGCCGTTATCTCATTTTAGAAGGCTTCCCAATTTCCAATGGTAAAGGTTTCATTCTCTCAAAATGGAAACACCCCAATTACTGCATCTCGCGGAATTACCACTTGAAAATAATGAAAAAAATAAAGAACATTCCAAACAAAGGCTTTGATGTGGCGAGCTCTGGTCAGTCACATAGATCTGGAAGTCACCATATACACGGAGAGTGCTTTCTACCTGAGCACCACCAGGTCAGTGTCAGGTACACAGACAGAATGGGCAAATAGATTCACATCTGAGCTCACATCTCCCAGCCTGGGAATCTGAAACAGTGCACAGCCATTACGGTAAATGTCTGCATGAATAGGACAGCGAGATCAGCCCAATATTCCGAACAAAAAGAGTTAGTCATTCAAATTGTAATATCCTTCAGATTCCACAGCCCATTCTCGGTCCCCATCCTGCAGGTTCAATGAATCCCGCTCCCTCTAGCCTCCTGCAGGATCCACGTCCCTTCCTAGATTTGTACCACCCTCCAGGTTCTGCAGGCCTTCCTACCTCCATAACATAACCCGGACTCTACTACTCTTCCTTCGTCTGCAATGTTGCCGAGAGGGGACTGGAAGGTGATGGGGGTTACAGAGACAAGAAATGATATCAGGATGGGAGAATGTTGATATTACCACTGCTGTGGTAAAGAAAAACAGGCTTCAGGACTTTAGAGGGTTGATGCTAACAAAGGAGGTTTCAGAGCGAAGGAGGATTGTCGGGACTCGAAGAGGTTTCACTGTTTGCGAGAGTTGTAGGGATCAGAGGAAGTTACCAAGATAGGGAGGGTTTAAGATTGCAGGATTCCACAGACAACCTTTACAGGGTGAAAGGCAGGATTCTTGACAGTGTGGAGGAACAGAAGAATCTTGATGTCCACGTCCATAGATCCCTCAAAGTTATCACTCAAGGTGATTGTCTTGTTCAGAAGGTGTTTGGTGTGTTGGCTTTCATTAGCAGGGGGATTGAGTTTAAGTTCCACGAAGATATGTTGCAGCTGTATGGAGCCCTGGTTAGAGAACATTTGGTATATTGTGTTCAGTTCTGGTTGCCTCATTATCAGAAAGATGTGGAAGCTTTGGAGAGGGTGCAGAGGAGATTTATCAGGAGTGCAGGTCTAATGAAGAAAGGTTGAGAGAATTAGAGCTTTTCTCATTGGAATGAAAAAGGATGAGCAGTGACTTGATAGAAGTGAACGAGATGATTTGAGACCTCGATAGAGAGGATAATCAGATACTTTTCCCATTGCTCAAATGGCTATAACGAGGGGACATAAATGGAAGGTGATTGGAGAAAGTTTTACGGGAAATGTGAAAGGGATTTCTTTTTACGCATAGAGTGGCAGATGCATGGAATGCACCGCCAACATTTGTAGTGGAGTCCAATATATTAGGGACATTTAAACAACACTTAGATAGGCACATGGATGATAGTAAAATGTAGGGTTTGTAGTTTAGTTTAATCTGAGAGTAGGATAAAAAGCCAGTGCAACGTCGAGGGCCGAAGGGCCTCCACTGTGCTGTACCGCTCTATATTCTAAATAAGGAGGCTTACAATGGCACAAAGAGGTTTCAGAAAGCTGGAGAGATGGGATCTGAATGAAGAGACACAAATAGGAAGGGTTGCTAGGATTGTCAGGAGGTAACAGAGACAGCAATGGTCTGACCTGGAGCAGACGATCCAGACTGGGCGGGGTGTGGAGACTGGAGGTGGTTTCACAGGGACGGAGGACCAGAGAGCCACAGGGTGTTACAGAAATGTGGAGAGCTGTAGGGTCTACAACAGTTCATGGAGATGGGGAGCTGGGGAGGGATGCAGCAGTTACAGGCATAAGAATGTTGGTAGGATGGGGTAGTTTGCACAGACGGGAGTGTTTTAGGTGAATGGAGCAGATTACAGAAATCTAGATGGTTTTATAGATTAGAAGAACAAACAGCTATGTGGAGGGCAATCGTGACTGAAGATGTTTACTGTTATTGAAAGGCTTAGGTTCTGCAGGTTATTTAGGTATAGAGGGTGTGGTGTCTGATAATTTTACCAGGAGATAAGGACATCCATTTTGGTTGGAGACAGTTTCACAGATAAGGGAGCATTTGTAATATCCTGCAGTTTGGTCAAAGTGGGAAAGTTTGTAAGGGAAGGTGACATTGACACAGATAGGGGTGTAAGAGATGGAGAAGGTTATGGAGATGGGTGGATGATGGACAGACTGGAAGACCTGACATTGACAGGATGGATGATATCTTTGAGGAGAAAGTGAGGTCTGCAGATGCTGGAGATCAGAGCTGAAAATGTGTTGCTGGAAAAGCGCAGCAGGTCAGGCAGCATTCAGGGAACAGGAGAATCGACGTTTCAGGCATAAGCCCTGCTGCCTGACCTGCTGCGCTTTTCCAGCAACACATTTTCAGGATGGATGATAGGTAACGGAGGATGTTACATAGATATTGATTCTTTTCGGAACTGGATCAGATAGTCACAGGCATTGCAGTGAGATCTACAGATCAGGAGTGCAGCAGGGACCTGAGAGGATTGCAGGGTCTCCACAGATTGACCATGTCTTTAGGACTGGAAGAAGATACGAATAGCTTAAACTCTATGTACGCTGTTTTCTTTTTCCTGAACAGAGCCACAATATCCCTCATCAGCCAGGGATCCCTGAACCTGCCAGATTTTCCCTTCACTCTAACAGGGACATACTGGCCCTGGATTCTTGAGATCACACTTTTAAAAGCTTCCCGTTTGCCAGTCATTCATTTTCCTTCAAACAGACTCACCCAATCGATGGTAGTTATAATGTGGAGGAGCCGGTGTTGGACTGAGGTGTACAAAGTTAAAATCACATAACACCAGCTTACAGTCCAGCAGGTTTATCTGGAGGCACTAGGTTTCGGAGCGCTATTTCATCAGGTAGTTGTGCAGCACAATCATAAGGCTCAGAATTTATAGCAACAGGATTGCAGTGTCATGGAATGTAATATCAAACAAATTTAGTTTCAGCCTTTCATCTTTTGGGATGATCACCTTCGCTTCGAAAGCTAGTGCTTCAAAATAAACCTGTTATACTATAACCTGGTGTTGTGTGATTTTTAATTCACCCAATCTATCTCTGCTCGATCCTGCCTAATGGCCACAAATCTGGCCCTGCTCCAGTTTCACACCTTAATCTGTCAACCTGTCTGATCTTTTTCCATAACAATGTTAAAACGAAGACAGTTGTGGTCACTGGATCCAAAGGATAGGCCAGGTAATTACAGAGCAGACAGTCTAATAGCAGGGGGAGGGAAATTATTGGGAACAATTCTGAGGGACAGTTTGAATCAATAACTGGAAAGGCAGGAAGCAATTAGGGATAGTCAGCACGGATTTGGCAAAGGAAGATCCTGTCTGATGAATTCAGCGGAGTTTTCTTTGAAATTACGATTAAAAATGTTTATGAGGGCAGTGCAGATGATGTGGGTTCCTTGGAGTTCATTCAGGCCTTTGACAAGGTCCCACATGGAAGGCTGGTCCAAAAGGGAAGATCCCATGGGATCTAAGGTACGTTGGTAAATTGGCTCCACAATTGGTGGAGGGTTGGTTTTGTGATTGAAAGCCTTTGTCCAGCGGATGTACCACAGGGACCTGTGCAGGAACCATCGCTGTTTATTATGTATGTTAATGAGTTGGATGTGATAGCAGAAGGTTTACAGTTGACATGAAGGGTGAGGGTGTTGTCCACAGTGAGGGGGATGGTGTCAGGCTACAGTCTGAAGTTTGAAGTTGGGACTGAATTTCAAAGAGTCATTTCAAAGATAAGGCAGGCAAGAGCACAGCAGGCAATGAGGGAAAACCGATCAATACAACTGCACTTACTTTGATGTAAAAGGCCTGACAGATAAGGCAGATGAGCGCATGGCATGGATGGGAACATGGGACTGAAATATCACAGGTATTACAGAACAACAGCTGAGGGACGGACAGGACCGGCAGCTCAATGTTCCAGAGACAGATGCTAGAGGAAGGACAGAACAGGAAACAAAAGTGGAGGGAGAATGGAGTTCTTGATTAGTGAAAAAAATCACTGCAGCACTTAGACAGGGTATGCCTGGGGATCATCCAGTGAAATTCTCTTAGTGGAACTGAGAAATAAGAATGAGTCATCACTTTGATCTGACTGTATTACAGGCCCCCAACAGTCAACAGGAAATAGAACAGCAAATGTATCAGGAGATCTCAGATATCCAAGAATAATAGGGTTGTAATGGGGATTTTAATTTTCCATAACTAGACTGGGACTGCCATAATGTATACAGCTTGGATCGGAGGAATTTGTTCAGTCTGTTCAAGAAAACTGTCTCAGTCAATATGGAAATGGCCTGACTGCAGAAAGGGATAAAACCTGACCTCCCCTTGGGAAACAAAAGTAGGGAAAGGGACTGAAGTGTCTGTAGGGGAGCACTTTGGCAAAATTACCACAATTCCATCAGTTTGAACATAAATGTCACGTCAGAACGTACTGTGGAGAAACTCTGGGGAAGTCAGGGAAAGAAACAGTGATGTCCACATTGGCGAACAGGAGGTGCTGACGGTTTTAAAACGCATAAAATGTAGACAACTCACTCGGAACTAATCAGGTGTATCCCATGACATTGGGGAGGAGGGGGGTTAGGGAAGAAATTGCGGGTTCCCTTAGAGAGATATTTCTATCAAAGACAGCTTCAGGTAATGAGCTGGCAGTCTGGAGGGTCAGTAATGTTGTGCCAGTATTTAAGAAAGGCTGTGAGGGAAAGCCAGGGACCTAAACACTATTTAGTTTGATGTCAGTGGTGCAAATGTTGTTGAAAGCGATTTGGTAGGGCAGGAGTTACATGCATTTGGAAAGGATTGATTAGGGATAGTCAGCACAGCTTTGTGTGTGCAAAGTAGTGTCTCGCACACTTGACTGAGTTTGTCGAAGAGGTGATTAAGAAGATAGATGAAGTCAGAGCAGTAGACATTGTCCATCCTGACTTCAGCAAGGCCTTTGACAGGGTTTAGCCAGGTGCACTGGTTAGTAAGGTTAGATCACATGGGATCAGGGAGAGCGAGACAAACGGACACAAAATGATCTTGACCGTAGGAGACAGAGGGTAGTGGGAGAGGGTTGTTGTGTGGACTGGAGGCTCTGACCAGCGGTGTGCCATAAGGGTTGGTGCTGGGGCCACATGTGCATTATTTACATAAACGAGAATATAGGAATCATCGTTAGTAAGCAAAATAAGTGTTACAGTGGGGAGTGAAGACAGTTACCGAAGAGGCTCTTGATCAACTGGACAAGTGGGTCAAGGAATGAAAGATGGATTTTAATGAATGGATTTTGTTGAGACAAAACAGGCACGACTAACACTGTTAATGGAAGGGCCCTGTTCAATGCTGTCGAACAGACAGTGAGACCAAGGGGTGCAGTTACATTGTTCCTTGTCAGTGGTGTCACAGGTGGACAGGGTGGGGAAAGCACATTAGGTACACTTGCCCTCATGGGTCAGAGCATTGAGCTGGTACATCATGATACGGCTGTACAAGACATTGCTGGGTTCCCAGTTGGAGTACTGTGTAGAATCCTGTTTTTCCCGATTTAGGAAGCATTTTCTGAAACTGTACACGGAGCAAAGATTGATGAAGATGTTACTGATACTGGAGGGTTTGACTTCCAAGGACAGGGTGGATAAGCTGGAAAGCACAACAGTGAGAATGAGATAGTTTTGGCAGATAAGGTTAAGGAGAATGCAAGGAAATTCTACGGCATACAAGTACAAAAAAGCAACTAGAGAGACAATAAGGCACCTCAGGTGATGGGCGAGACCCTAAATGAACGTTTCATGTCAGTACGTACTGTGGACAAAGATTAGGAAACAAAGGGAAAGACACAGTGATGGCTTGTAAAGAGTCCCCATTATAGGAGAGATGGTGCTGGAGGTCTTAGAACACAAATGTAGAAAAAGCCCAAGGTCCTGAACAACTGTATCCCAGAACATTGTAGCAAAGTAGTGGCAGGGACACGAGCAGAAATATTTATATCATTGTCCTTCGTATTTCCATTGGGTGTAGGTGGCTGAGGGGTGACCTTATAAAGTATTATAAAACCATGAGTGGTACAGGTAGGGTGAATAGTGAAGGTCTCTACCCCAGGGTAGAGGAGTCCATAACTAGAGGGCAGAAATATGAGGTGGGAGAGAGAAGGCTTAAAAGGGATCAGAGGAGAACATTTTTCACAGAGAGCATTGAATGAGCTGCCAGGGGAAGTGATGGAGAGAAGCACAATGACAACATGGAAAAGACATTTGGGTGGATACATGGAGAGGAGAAGGTTTGAAGGGATACCGGCCAATTGCAGGGAAACACGACTCGTTCAGGAACCGTGTTCAGCATCGACTAGTTGGATCAAAGCAAAGGTTCTGTTTCCGTGCTGCATGACTCTGTCATTGGAGGAAGACACGACCCGAGATAAGGCATGTTGTAGACACTGAAGCAAGTTACAGTGATAGGGATGATAGTCTGGAATGCAGTACATCTCAAATATGTGGAGGGACTATAGGGAAGGGAGGAGGTTACAGGGACATGAACCGTTATAGGAGTTAAAAATTATTGAAGACTCTGGTCCATGCGACATGCCATAGATACAATATTGGAGAGGAAAATACAGAAGAGAGATCCCCGGCTGCATTCCCACCCTCTCTTGGGAGCCTGCTTTCCCCTCTGTTGTACTGATGCTCGCTAAGACAGCACAGGCCTGGATTGATAACTGTGACACTCCCGATACTGTCTCAGTACAACAAAACTTACAGCAGGGGTGGTGATTGAGCCTGAGGTTTGTCTGTACTCTGCTCCCCCTCCTGTACTGTATCTATGTCATGTCTTGTTCGCCGATATATGGAGCCCTCTCATTGCTCTCTGCTCTGTGCACCGTGAATGATCTTACCTCACTGCAAGATTTATTGAAGGCTCCAGATCTCCCTGCCCTTGGTCTCTCTGGCTGACCAACCATCTTCAATGTGGTGATGGACGAGACACCCAGCAGCTGTGAAATTTATTGAGTCAGGACCTTCCTGACAGGAGACAGAGAAATAGACAGAATTGGAATTTATACTGATGTAGTGAGAGTTACACATGGAGAATGGTCCTGAGTAAAACAGAGATCTGGAAAATCCCAGACTCCGTCCCTGGCCTGTGCTGCCGCGTCTCTCTGGAGTGGAGAATTCTGTTGACTCAGGATCTGGAGTAGCTATAAGAGTGAGGGGCATTGACAGAGGCAGAAATTAGATCCACACAGTGAGGGATATCACATGGAGAGAGACTGAGTGATATCACCAGAGTGCTGGAAGGTATCAGGCTCAAACAATCATGTCAGAAGGCTTCAGAATCAATCAATCGTGTGGGAAGAAGGGGTTCTGCTTTCATGATGGTATAACTGGTCAGGAATGAGCAACCAGTGAGCAGGCGAAGTGATGGCCTAGGGGCATTATTGCTAGAGCATGTATCCAAAACCTCAGCTAATGTTCAGGGGAGACAAGTTTGAATCCCACCATCAGAAATGGGGGAATTTGAAAACAATACTTTTCAAGGTAATAATTAATAATCCATAAATAACTATGAGACAATTGCTGATGTACAAAAAGTACAAACACTTGTCATTTCGAGAAGGACATCTGCCTATCCTCACTTGGTCTGCACAAAATACCCACAGCAAAGTGTTTGTCTCTCAATGACCCTCTGAAATGGCCGAGCAAGTTACTCAGTTCAAGGGCAGCTCGGGCTGGGAAAGAAAGGCAGGTCAGACAGAGAAACCAATATCCCATGAGTTAATAAAAACAATCCCGTTGCACTGGGCCCCACTGGAACCATGGTGGGAGCAGTGTCCTGGCCAATCATGTTGGTAGGTTTATGGACAGGGCTGTAAACTGACAGAGAGGATGCAGAAACAGGATTCAGGTGAAAGGAGCTTTCCAAATCCAAATAGAAACGGGAAGCATCGGAACAGCATGGGAATGTGCCTGAAGACAAACAGAAAGGAACAGGATGGGAAAAAGTTTAGTTAAAACCGTACATCAGTGAATCAGTTTGTGACAGAAAATTGTGGGAAAGAGTAAATTATGTTTTGTTTGGAATGGACAAAGTCTCTGCAATAAGGTAGATGGACTTGTGACACAGAGATAAAAGAGAATTAGACAGCAGTGACAACATGGTTCCAGAACAAACAAAAGGTGGAACATAAATATTCAGTAGTTCACAACCTTGTGGAAATTCAGGAGAAATGGGCAACGCTAACAACAATGGATACCAAAGGCACGACAGGGAAAGCATTTGGCATCAGATCATGAAGTAGAATCAGTCTGAATGTAAATTCTGGCTACTACTTGCCAAGGACACAAGCAGCAGAACAGTTTCAGCAACCGAACAGCTTTTAATTGCTCATCACTGCAATGAATAGGAATCAACTGGAATTTTTAATAAAAGCATTGTGATAGTTTTGGGAAACTTCAATATTCCCAAAATCTGGGACATTCACACTGACAAGAGCGATATTGGAAGAGGAGTTCAGAGAAATCTTTTTCAGTGTTTCTTTGAATAACACATTGTGCAACTGGCTCGGGATGTAACTATCTCAGAGCGACCGTTGTGTGATGAAACTTAGTGAATGAGTAATGTCACCTGGAGAGATCCTCAGGGAAATTGTGACAACGTGCAGTTTAAAGAAATATAAAGTTTTAAAGTGAATCACAGAAAGGACAAGTTACAACTAGAAACAAAAATAGCCAATTACATGTGTTTGAGAGGAGAACTGACCAAAATAAACAGGCGAAACAGACTGAAACGTGTGTCTGTAAATGAACAGTGGAAAACATTTGAAGGAACCGTGTAAATCATTCAAATAAAGGACATTCCATTGAAACAGACATAACTTCAACAAGAAATCCCCACTGGTCCCTTACTCAGGACAAAAGGCATCATACTAGATTATGAGGCTGAGAAGATCACCAAAAAGTACTTAAAATCCTGAAGTTAGAGAGTGTTTTAGGAGTAAGTTTAAAAGGGATTGCAACGGGTCTGCTACCAGGGGGAGGGCATTGGGAAGGGGTAATATTGTCAGGGCATATTGAAACGATAGGAACAGGGAGAATTGAAGTTGCTGGAGGCGGTGAGAGTGTTCCAGAGAGTGGTCACGGCCTGAACGATGTTACAAAGCCATTATGGATTGCTGCAGCTGGATGGGTTTTCAGAGGTAGGGAGGGACATAGGTATTTTTATTTATTCATTCATGGGATGAGACTGCCACTGATTGGACCATCAATCTTTTTCCCCCTACTGCTAATTGCCCAGATGGTAGCTCAGAGTCAGCCAAATTGTTGTGGGTCTGGAGTCACGTGTAGGCCAGACCAGGTTAGAGTGTCAAATGTCCTTCCCTAAAGGAGGTAAGTGAACTAAATGAGTTCATCCTGCTGATCAACAATGGTTTCATGGTGGTCTTGCTAATGTCTTGTACAGCCACAACATGACATCCCAACTCTTACTCTCAATGCTCTGCCCAATGAAGGTAACCATCTCAAACGCCTGCTTTACCAGCCTGTCTACCTGTGACAACACATTCAAAGAACTGTGTACCTACACCCCTGGGTCACTGACTGACAACACTACCCAGGGTCCAAACATTAACTGAACAAGTCCCACCCTGGTTTGTTTCATCAAAATGGCACACTTCACATTTATCTAATTAAACTCCATCTGCTATTCTTCAGCCCACTATCCCAGCAGTACTGTTCATCCTGTTGTATCACAGATAACCTTCATCACTGACCAGTTTACCACCAGTTTCAGAGTCACTCAAAAAACTTACTTACCACAAAACCAATATTCCCATCCAAACCATGTATCCAAATGACAAACAATAGTGGGCCCACTACACCGCTGGTCACATGCCTTCAGTCAGAAAAACAAAATGTCTCCCATTGCCCTCTGTCTCCTTCCATCAAGCCCAATTTTGTATCCAGTTGACTAGCTCCTCCTGAATTCCATATCCTTTTACATTGATATGAGCTTATTACCCAGTTTACCACACAGACACAGAACACAGAACAGTACAGCACAAGACCCTTCGACCATGATGCCATGCCAACCCTTTATCTGACTGTATGATCAAACTAACTTACGTACCCTTCATTTTATTATCATCCATATGCCTATCCAGAAGTATATTAAATGTCCCGAATGCATCTAATTTTACTGCCACCACTGGCAGTGCATTCCACTCACCCACAATTCTATATGTAACGAACCTACCTCTGAAATCTCCCCTTCACCATCCGTGAATCACCTGAAAATTATACCCCTTTGTAATAGCTATTTACGTCAGGGTAAAAATGTCTCTCACTATTCACTCTCTCTGTGCCTCTCATCATCTTGTTCACCTCGACCAGGTCACCACTCATCTTTCTTCACTCCAATGAGAAAAGCCTTAGCTTGCTCAAGCTTTCTTCATAAGACATGCTCTCCAGTACAGGAAGCATCCTTGTAAATCTCCTCTTTACCCTTTCTAAAGCTTCCACATCTATCCTGTAATGGGGGAACCTGAACTGAACACAATATTCCAAGTGGGGTCTAACCAGAGCTCTATAGAGCTGCAGCATAACCTCACGGCTTTAAAACTCAATCCCCAAACTAATGAAATCCTGCACAATATATTCCTTCTTAACAAGCCTATCAGCTTGTGTGGCAACGTTGAGGGATCTGTGGACTCGGAACCCAAGATCCCTCTTTTCCTCCATACTGCCAAGGATCCTACCTTTAACCCTGCATTCTGCATTCAAATTCAGTCTTCCTAAATGAATGACTTTACACTTTTGCAGATTCAACTCCATCTGCCACTTCTTAGTCCAGCTCTGCATCCTGTCATTGCCCCGTTGCAACCTACATCAGCCACTCTACCAACCTTCATGACATTGCCAAACTTACTAACCCACTCTTCCACTCACATCCAAGTCATTTATAAAACCACAAAGAGCAGAGGCCCTGTAACCTTTCGTTGCAGAAAACCACTGGTCACTGAGCTCCAGGATGAATGTTTTCCATTCATCATCACCCTCGATCTTCTTTGGGCCAGGAATTCTGTATTCAGACAGACAGGTTTCCCTGTTTCCCATGTCTCCATACTTTCTGAATGAGCCATAAAGGTGTTTTGTCACATCGTCAAAGGACTCAATAAGATTTGTAAGGCATGACCTGCCCCTTACAAAGCCATGCTGACAATCTCTAATCAAACTATGGTTTTCCAAGGAATTATAAATCCTGTCTCGGAGTCCTCTCCAATAATCTGCACACCACAAACATAAGACTGACAGGTCTGAAATTCCCAGCGTTATCGGTATTCCCTTTCGTGAACAAGGCAGTAACATTTGCCACCCTCCAATTATCTGGTACAACTCCAGTGGACAGTGAGGGCACAAAGGTCATCGCCAAGTGCACAGCAATCTCTCCCCTCACTTCGTGTAGTAACTTTGGGCACATCCCGTCTGGTCCAATAGACTTATCTATCCTTATGTTTTATACAATACTCAGCACATCCTCTTTCTTAACATCAACCTGTTCACATATATCAGCCTGTTTCACGCTATCCTCACAAATGACAAGGTCCCTATCAATAGTGAATACTGAAGCACATTCTGCATAAAGGAAATCCCCTACCTGCTGTGACTCCAGGCACAGTTCCCCCCACTATCCCTGATCGGCCCTAACCCCACTCTGTCCATCCTCTTGTTCCTCACATAAGTGGAGAATGCCTTGCGGTTTTCCTTAATTCTTCCCAACAAAGCTTTTTCATACCCCCTTCTAGCTGTCCTAAGTCCATTCTTCAGTTCGTTCCTGGTACCTTCAGAGAATCCCTACAGTGTGGAAACAGGCCATTTGGCCCAACAACTCCATATCCACCCTCCAAACTGTACCCCAACCAGAACCATCCCCCAACCTAATTCTCTCCATTTGCCCCGACTTATGCACCAAACCTACACGTCCGTGAATAATATGGGTAATTTTGCATGGCTGGGTCACCTGACCTGCACATCCTTGGGCTGTGGGGGAGACCGGAGCACCTGGAGGAAACCCATGCTGACACGGGGAGAAGGTGCAAACTCCACACAGACAGTCACCTGAGGCTGGAATCGAAATGGAGTGCGTGGTGCTATGAGGTAGCAGTGTTAACCACTGGGCCATCGTGCTATTCCATGTTACCCTCTAGAAACCTATCTGATCCTTGCTTCCTCAAACTTAAATAAGCTTCCTTCTTCCTTTGGCTAGATGTTCTACATCTCTTTCAACCTTGTTAAATGCTTTTCTGTCCATGTGGACAATGTTGACTGCTCTGCCTTCATCGATCTCTTGGCCACCTCCTTGAAGAGTCAATCCAGTTTGTGAAACACAGCTTCCCACTCACAAAGTCATGCTGACCATCTCTAATCAGCCCTTGTCTTTCCAAATACACATAGCTCCTTTCTCTCAGAATCTCCTCCAACAACTTCCCCACCACTGGGCTCACTGGACTGTAATTTCCTGGCTTTTCCCTGCAGCCCTTATGTGATGGAACAGCATAATGTTCCCTCCAGTCTTCCGACACCTCACTGCGTCTGTTGATAATATACATATCGCTGTAAGGGACACTGCAACCTCTTCCCTAGCTTCCCACAATATTCTAGGATAAACCTAATGAGCTACTGAGGATTGATCGACCTTTATTTGTTTTAAGATTCCAGCACTTTCTCTTCTCTGTTGAGGAATCTTTCCACAACATCACTATTTATTTCCCCAAGTTCCCGAGCTTCCACGTCTTTCGCCACAGTAAATACTGACAGGACTATTTTGTCTAATATCTCACCCATCTCCTCGGGTTCCACACATAGGCGACCTTACTGATCTTTAAGGGGCCCTATTCTCTCCCAAGTTACTCTTTAGCCCTTATTGAAACTTGCGTAAAGGCTTCTGATAATTCAAATACACCATATCCCCTATATCACTCCACCCCTTCTACACCCTTTCAAACCTGCCATTTATATTCACACCAACAAATTAATTCCAACAGGCTCAAAAACAAATTCTCTTTTATCAAATGTGTTTCTAAGTGGCCAGTTCTTGTATATTGACATATCCTTTCTAACAATTTCAGTATGCTCCCGACTTACTGTCAGGCTAACACTATTTGGTTTCAGACTGACAGCAGAAAGGGGTTGAGGGAGGTCTTGTTTAACAATCTGAAAAAGGTAGCCCACAGGGTCAGCGGTAATAGAGAAGGCAAATGAAATGGTGCCATAAATTACAGAGGGAATGGAGTCTAAAAATAGGCAGGTCTCGCTAAAACTATGCAAGGTACAAGTCAGACCACATCTCGACTATTATTAATAGTGTGAGTGCCCGCAGGAAACATATTGTCGCATTGGAGGCAGTCCAGAGAAGGGTCACTCGGCTGATCCTGGGAATGGAGGGAGTTTCTAATGAGAAGAGGTGGAGTAGGTTGAGGTTGAACCCATTGAAGTTTAGATAATGAGAGAGAAATGGAATGAACCATCCAAGATTCTGAGGGGCTCTGATGGGGCAGATGCTGGGAAGTTAGAAAATAGAACAGTAGAGCACAGCAAGAGGCCCTTCGGCCCACCACGTCTATGCTGTCCAAGATACTATTCTAACTTATACCATCTGCCTGCACATGAGTCCATAACCCTCTACTCTCTGTCTGTTCATGTCTAAATGCCACTTCAAAACTTTACTCACATTTCGGTTTCTATGACCTTGCTTGGCAACTTCCACTCTCTGTAAAAAAAAAACTTGCCTCACACATCTCATTTAAACTTTCTTTTTCTCACCTTAAATCTCTGCGCTCTAGTATTTGAAACTTTCACAGTGGAAAAGAGATTCTGACTATCCACATTATCTATCCCTGTCCTAATGTTATATTCCTGTACCTGGTCGCCTGTCAGCTTCTGATACTCTCACAAAGCAATCCAACTTTGTTTAATTGCAACTTAACACCTAAGACACCCTTAAAATCATAACACAGGTAACGTGCTGATAAAGCACTTTTATACCCTGTCCAAAGACTCCACATCCTTCCTATTTTGTCGAGATGAGAATTGCACGCAGTACTCCAAATGTGGCCAAACAAACATTTGATACAATTACAGCATCAGATGCAAACCACTTTACCCAACGTTGTGACCGATGAAGGCCAGTGCTCCATTTGCTTTCCTTCCCATCTGAAACACTTCTGTTGCCATTGTCAGGGAGTTACTGACTTGCACCAAGATCCTTCTGCATATCAATATCCCTCAGTATCCTAACGTTCTTCTTGAATTTGACATCAGCTCACACTGTCCAGATTAAACTCAATTTGCTATTTCTGTCTATCTCTCCAACTGTTCTGTAAACTCCTGCAGATTTTAATGAATCAGGGAAACAAGGGTTTTGTGGAAAAGGCAGGAAAGTAGAGTTGAACAGTATCAGGTCAGCCATGAACTGATTGAAGGACAGAACATACTCAATGGGCCAAATGGCCTCATTCCCCTCCTACATCTCATAGTCTGAGCACACACTCAATATGTCCTGCATAATATTATGGGTCTCTGCTCACAAAACTCCTTTATAATGGGATTACTGGATATTCATTAGTACACAGCATTTGATCTACAAATATATGATGATATAGAAAACTATCTCACATACAATCCAGGATTCTATCCATTACAGAACTGATACTCATTGCTGTATCAGTCGGCATGGAGACCACTGTCACACACAGTTACTGTACTGCCCTTGCCATAAGTACATTCAGTGTCCTGACTGTAACCATATTGACATTCCCATCACTGGTTGGTGCCTACAAAAGAATTCCTACTAACGGTTGCTGCTGTTTCTTTATTCTCAGCTCAACTTTTCATATTCAGATCCATATGACTGTCTCATTAATGCATTAACCTCATCCTTCCTTCACAACTTGTTGGCTTTTTGCCTAGTCTGCCGATTGGGACTAGATTCCGTTGGGATATCTGCTCAGCATGGATGGGTTGGACCGAAGAGTCGGTTTCCATGCTGTACATCTCTCTGACGCTATGGCTCTATCCCAACAACCCTTCAGTATTCACCTCCCAGCGATGGTCATTCTGCAGCTAACAGATAGTTCCATAATATCTCTTCACTGTCATTCCATCTGCCTTATGGCAAATACAGCGAGTCACTCCTCAGTAGTGTGAGGTTGAACAGATGGGTACAGGTTACAGAGATAGGGTGGCTTACAGGGGCTCAAGGATCTTAGAGTTAAACAGAGTTACATCTGGTCAAGAATGTCAGCGGGACAAAGGGGTTTGGGGATTGGAGGAATTTACAGAGATAGAGGGAGCTAGATTAGATTCTGGAGATAGGGATAGGGATGGAGAAAGGAAGAGGTAGGCCGACTGAGAGGCACAGACAGGGAGCTGTTTCATCTAGGAGAGTATTGTGTATACTAACAGAGATATGGAAGGTTGTCGTGACTGAAGACGTTTACAGATATAAGGCGGTTTCTAGGCTCTGGAGGCTACATAGACAGGAAGGCAATGGAGAATGCCAGGTTACTGGGTTGGAGACAGTTACACTAATGGGGAGGGTTGCACAAACTGAAAGAGGTTCCTCCGGTCGCGAGGGGTATGGTGTCGGGAATAAGGGTGAGATTTAACAAGATAAAGATCAAAGAATTGGAGAAGGATAAGCAGATTACAATTTTTTCACAGCTAAGGAAGTGTTGTAGGAGCTGGAGAAGATTACCGAGGTAGGGACTGATGGAGAGGTTAAAGACAAATACAGTGACATGGAGGGTGGTATTGGTGGGAGGATCTTACAGGGATAGACAGGACTGTCAGGGTTTACAGGCATGAAGGAATTTAGGATCTACTGCAGACGTTTAGGAATTAATGTTTTAGGGATTGGAGAACCTGAGAGAGACAGAGACAGGGAGAATGGTGTGGAGATTCCAAACAGAGGAAGGATTATTGGGACTGGAGAATATTATAGAGATTACTAACACAGTATGGGCTAGGATTGATGCCTTGCTGTTGCATTGAGGACCAGTACAGCAAAGGTGAAAGCAGGACCCTCACAAGGTGGTGGAAATGAAGCCTAGAATGTTGCTGTTCCTTGCCTAGCTCTGTATCCATGTCCTGTCTTCCGTGTCTGAATATAGAAGTCTACTACTCCCACCCTGTACTGTTTAATGTGAGTGATCTTACCGGCTGCAGGATTTACTGAAGGCTCCAGATCTCCCTCTCCATCTCTCTCTGGCTGACTAATCAGCTTCAAAATGGCGATGGATGAGACAGGAGTTAGGAACATCCTGATTACCTGCATGAGACAGAAATAGACAGAATGGGAAATTAGACTGATGCAATGAGGATAACTCATGCAGAGTGGCACTGAGTCCAGCAGAGATCTCGAAAATCCCAGTCTCCATCCCTTGCCTGTGCTGCTGCATCTCTCTGGAGTGGAGAATTCTGTTGACTCAGGATCTCAGACCATCTGTAAGAGGGAGAAATGCTGACAGAGGCAGCAAATAGACCGACACAGCGAGGGATGCCACATGGAGAGATACTGAGTGATATCACATTATTAGACACTGCATTAGCAGGGATTTGTTTGAAGTTGTAACAAAAGCACTGGGATAATTGTGAGGGGATTCAACCTTGGTATCTTATCATCTCTTTGGCGGTGGGTCACAGACGAGGCTGGCTCTCTCCCACTCTCTGTTGGGGGTGGGGCAGGAGTCTGAAGTTGGTTGTACAGACCAATGTGGCCTTCCACAGACTCTGTTATACTTGGGGCAGAAGGTGGACATGGGAAGGGGGTGGGTGGGGCATTGGTGTGACAGCACGCTCCTTGTGCTGTTTTCTCCTGGATTCCCATTTTCCCCACAGCAAGTCTCAAGGAGTTTGACACCTTCGCAATGCTCCTTCCCCACTTCGGATGGTCTTGGGCCAAGACTTAACAGATTTGATTAAGAGATGTGGAGCTGTGGAGGCAGGGTCATTGGGGACATTTAAGAGACTCCTGGTCATGCATATGGTCACAGACATTTAAGGGTACATACATGAGGATCAGTGGTCGGCACATCGTGGGCTGAAGGGCCTGTTCTGTGCTGTACTGTTTTATGTTCTATGTTCTATGAAAAAAACGATCAATTCTGAAGCAGCCAATGTTTAGAAACGTGGACACATTTGTTAAAGAGATCGCTAGGGTTTCTCCTAGCAGGAGTACAGTAGGAAGAGGAAACATTGTGAGCATTTAATCAGATGATCGGAACAGGGAGAGGTGAAGGCGCTAGAGGTGGTGAGAGTGTTACAGAGAGGGGCAAAGGCCTGAACAATGTTACAAAGCCTGTACGATTTGCTGCAGCTCGAGCTGTTTGCAAAGGTCAGGATGGACATATGTATTTTTATTGATTTATTCACAGCCTAAGGATGTCACTGGATGGACTAGCATACATTGCCCTACTGCTAATTGCCCAGAGGCAGCTCAGAGTCAGCCATATTGCTGTGGGACTGGAGTCACATGTTAGACAGACCATGTAAGAATGTCAGATATCCCTCCCTAAAGGACATACGTGAACAAGTTGATTTTTTCCAGATAATCAACAATGCTTCTACAGTGGCCTCACTAATGTCCTGTACAGATACACCATGACATCCCAACTCCTACTCTCAATGCTCTGCCCAATGAAGGTAACCATCCCAAACGCCTGCTTCACCAGCCTGTCTACCCATGATGCTACTTTCAAAGAACTGTCTACCTGCATCACTGGGTCACTGATTGACAACACAGCCCAGGGCCCGAACATTTACTGTACAAGTCGAACCTGGTCTGCTTTACCACAATACAACATCTTGCATTTCTCGACCTGTTATTCATAAACTCATTGTTCCAGCACTACTGTTGATCCATTGTACTCTTCGATAATCCTCTTAACTGTCCACTTTATCACCCATTTCATTTTCACTCACAAACTTGCTAACCATGACTCCTGTATTATCATCCACACTGTTTATATAAATGGTGCACAACAGTGACCCAGCACCGAACCTAACGGCACACCGTTGGTCACAGGCCTGCAGTTTGAGCGGCAACCCTCTATGAACACGCTCTGTCTCTTACCGTCAATCCTGTTTTGTATCCAGTTGGTGAGTGCTCCCTGGTTATGTGTGATCTTAATTTATTAACCAGCCTGCCATGCAGAAATTTGTCAAATGCCTTGCTAAAGTTCATGTGGAGATCATGTACTGCTCTGCTTTGATCTGTCACTTGTCTAACTCCACACTTAGGTTTGAGTCATGATTTCCCATGCACAAAGCCATGCTGATGATCATTAATCTGTCCCTACCTTTCCAAAAGCACGATTATCTTTTCTCTCTGAATCTCCTCCAACAACTTACCACCCCCGCCATCAATCTCACTGGTCCATAGTAGCTGTCGATGATACAAATATCTCTGGAAGGGGCCCTGTAATTTCCTCCCTCGTTTCTCATAAGGCGCTGGGATACATCTGATCATGTCCCAAGGTTTTATCTAACTTTTTGCATTTTAAGACATTCAGCATCTCCTGTTCTCATATGCGCATTCTTTTCAAGACATCACTGTGTATTTTCCCAAGTTCCCGAGCTTCCATGTCTTTCTCCAGAGTAAATCCGAACGTAAAATATTTGGTCAGTATCTCACCCATCAGCAGTGATTCTACACAGACAACATCATTGACCTTTCAGGGGCCCTATTCTCTCCCAAGCTAATTTTTAGCCCTTGTTGAAACTTGTCAGAATGCTTCTGAAATTTCAAATATCCCTCTACCGCAACTAGACTCCCCCACCCTTATGTATTCTGCCATTTATAGTCACACCAAAATATAGAATCCAACAGATTTAAAAATATTCCCTCTTTATAAAATCATGCATCTCCCATTGTTTCTAAGCATCCAGTTACCATTTATTGTCATAACCTTTATAACACATTCCAGCACATTCCCGACTTACTGTCAGGGTAACACCGTTTGGTTTCAGACTGACTGCACAAAGGATTTTGGGAATTCTTGTGTATCAATCTGAAACAGGTAGCTTACAGGATCAGCAGGTAACTGAGAAGGCAAATCAAGTGCTGGCATTTATTACAAAGGGAACGGAGTCTAAAAATGGGGAGGTCTTGCTAAAACAATGCAAGGTACAAGTCAGACCACACCTCGGTTATAATGATCAGATTGACCTAGAACCCATTGGGGTTTTAGAGAATGGGAGAGAAATTGAATGAAACATCCAGGATTCGGAGGGGCTTTCACAGGTAGATGCCGTTAAGTTAGAAAATAGAACAGAACAGCAGAGTAATAGGCCCTTCGGCCCACCAAGGCTGTGCTGACCATTATGCTATTCTAAACTAATCCCACCTGCCTGCACATGGGCGATATCCCTCTATTCTCTGCCTGTTCATGTTTCTGTCTAAATGCCACTTCAAAACTTTGCGCTCATTACCACCTCTCCCATCTCCTGAGCAGTTCCACCCTCTCGGTAAAGAAAACTGGCCTCATTCATCCCTGTTAAAACTTCTCACTCTCACCTTAAACCGAGGCGCACCAGTATTTGATATTTCTACATTGGAAGAAGGATTGCAACTATCCAACTATATAGCCTCTCCTAATGCTATATATCTGTACCAGGTCACCCCTCAGTCTCCAATATTCTCGCAAAACAATCCAACTGCGCCCAACCTCCTTACAGTAAACACATTTTCATCCAGGCAACATTCTGCCAACCCTCTGTTGCAACCTCTTCAAAGCCTCCACATCCTTCCTGTAGTGTGGCAATGAGAATGACACGCAACATTCCAAACATGGCCGAATGAAGTTTCATTCAGTCACAACATGACATGGAAACGTCTGTACTCAATACTGTGACCCATGAAGCTAAGCCTACCATACTCCTCCTTTACCACCACATCCCACTGTGTCATTATTTTGAGGGAGCTACGGATTTGCATCCAAGGTCATCTGTTTATCAATGTTTCCAATTAGTCAATTAGTGCACTTCTCTCTTCCATTTGACTTCATAAATGCATCACTTCACACTTGTCCCGATGAAATTCGATTTGCGATTTCTCTGCACAGCGTTCCAGCTGATCTACATGGTGCTGCAACGTTTAACACTCTTCCTCACTATCCACAATTCCCCTAACTATCCCTGATCATTTCATGCCTTTCCAAATGTCGTCTGCAAAATACTAATCAAACTGCTGACCTTTTCATCTGAATCACAGATGTAAATTACACACAGACATCGCAGCACTGATCCTTGTGAAACAGCATTGGCCACAGACGTCCAATCAGAAAGTGACCACTGCACATGTCTCTGTCTCCTATCACCAAGAAAATATTGTATCCAACTTACCAACGGGCATGGATTGTGATTTGATCTTCCAGGTCCCCCTTGCTATTTGGAAGCTGTCCATGCAAAATGACTCTATATTTTGATTCCCAGATTAAATTGGCTGTCTCACTAATGCATCCTTTCTTCACAACAAAACGGGACCTTGTTTGGTTGTTTGCTGATCCTGCCTAAATCCCTACAACCCCTCAATAATCACATTGCTGTCATGATCATTCTGCAGCCACGCCTCCACAAATACAGTTCGATCATATCTGTTCCCTTCAGTTAATCCGATCATTCCATCTGCCTTGTTGCAAATGCATGGCGCGTGTCACCGAGAGAGGGTCTTTGAGGGATGAATAGAGGTCACAGAGTTGGAGGGATGTTTGGGGGGCGCAACAATGTTGCAGGGTTAAACATAGTTACAGTTGCTACAGAATGTTCACAGGAGAAAACTTTTAGAGAGATAAAGCGTCTTTGATTAGACTTCAGAGAGAGGGACGTGTGTAGGGTTGTGGATCGTAACATGGTCGATGTTGATCAGGGTGTAGATACATTCACATGATTCCAGGATGTCGTACATTTAACAACAGTTGTGGGATCTGGAGAATATCACAGTGACAGGGAGGATGGTATGGACTGGAGAATGTTACAGGGAAAGGGAGGGTGGTATGGACTGGAGAATGTTGCAACCACATGGACGCTGATATACACTGGGGAATGTTGCAGGGAGAGGGAGGAAGTTGTAGAATGGATAAAGGTAGAAGGAGAGATGATTTTATGTTCTGGAAGGAGTGTCAGAGAGAGAGAGTGGTGTGCATGCTGCAAGATACGACAGGGATAGGGAAGCTTGTAGAGACTGGAGGAGAGAGTCAGGTTCACTTATGAACATAGGATGTGTGACAGTGAGCAGAGCCTTTTGCAGAAAAGCAGTCACACCAATACATAGGTATATAGGAACTGAAGGAATTGAAGAGATTA
The DNA here is from genome assembly GCF_037043375.1 of Chiloscyllium plagiosum. Lineage (NCBI taxonomy): Eukaryota > Metazoa > Chordata > Chondrichthyes > Orectolobiformes > Hemiscylliidae > Chiloscyllium > Chiloscyllium plagiosum. Next base: position 70,652,865 of record NW_028270169.1, on the reverse strand, counting down.
CACAGACTGGGAGTGTTGTGTGCAGTGGAGGAGATAACCTGATAGGGACAGTTTTAGAGACAACAATGTTAGGAAATAATGGGGGGTGCAATGGTGAGAGCAGGTTTCAACAATTCGGAGGATATAGACCAGAAGTAGCTTTGACAGATAGTGATGGCTGTCAGGTCTGGTGGAGGCTGCACAGTGAAGTGAATTGTAATGGCTGGAAACATTTACACAGATGGGGAAAGTATTAGTGATCGGCAGAATTCACAAAAAACAGGTCTGCAGGACACAACAGAAATCTGAAGCGTTGTATCAACTTGATCGCGTACATAGGCAGAAAAGCTTGTGGGGGTTGGAGAAGTTCAACATGATAGGGAGGGGCATGGAGACTGGAGATGTTGCAGAAAGATTACTATGTTTAATGCTTTAGAACTCTACATAAGTCTGTACTGGTTCCTTCTTTATGTTTTTGAACCGCTGTCGATACGCTTAGACCATAAGACCATAAGACCCAGGAGTGGAAGTAAGGCCATTCGGCCCATCGAGTCCACTCCGAATTCAATCATGGCTGATGGGCATTTCAACTCCACTTGCCCGCATTCTCCCCGTAGCCCTTAATTCCTTGTGACATCAAGAATTTATCAATCTCTGCCTTGAAGACATTTAGCGTCCCGGCCTCCACTGCACTCTGCGGCAATGAATTCCACAGGCCCACCACTCTCTGGCTGAAGAAATATCTCCGCGTTTTTGTTCTGAATTTACCCCCTCTAATTCTAAGGCTGTGCCCACGGGTCCTAGTCTCCTCGACGAACGGAAACAATTTCCTAACGTCCACCTTTTCCAAGCCATGTATTATCTTGTAAGTTTCTATTAGATCTCCCCTTCATCTTCTAAACTCCAATGAATACAATCCCAGGATCCTCAGCCGTTCCTCATATCTTAGACCTACCATTCCAGGGATCATCCGTGTGAATCTCCTCTGGACACGCTCCAGTGCCAGTATGTCCTTCCTGAGGTGTGGGGCCAAAAACTGGACACAGTACTCCAAATGGGGCCTAACCAGAGCTTTATAAAGTAGCACATCGGTGCTTTTATATTCCAACCCTCTTGAGATAAATGACAACATTGCATTCGCTTTCTTAATCACGGACTCAACCTACATGTTTACATTTGGAGAATCCTCGACTAGCACTCCCAGATCCCTTTGTACTTTGGCTTCATGAATTTTCTCACCGTTAAGAAAGTAGTCCATGATTGTATTCTTTTTTCCAAAGTGCAAGACCTCGCATTCGCTCACATTGAATTCCATCAGCCATTTCCTGGACCACTCTCCCAAACTGTCTAGATCCTTCTGCAGCCTCCCCACTTCCTCAGTACTACCTGCCTGTCCACCTAACTTTGTATCATCGGCAAAATTTGCTAGAATGTCCATAGTCCCTTCATCCAGATCATTAATATATAATGTGAACAGCAGCGGCCACAACACTGGCTGTCATTCAGAAAAAAGAACTTGTTGTCCCAACTCTCTGCCTTCTGTCAGCCAGCCAATCCTAAATCCATACCAGTAGCTTACCTCGAACACCATAGGCCCTCACCTTACTCAGCAGCCTCCCGTGTGCCACGTAATCAAAAGCCTTTTGGAAGTCTAGATAGACCACATCCACTGGGTTTCCCTGGTCTAAACTACTTGTCACCTCTTCAAAGAACTTCAACAGGTTTGTCAGGCATGACCTCCCCTTACTAAATCCATGTTGACTTGTTCTATTCAGACCTTGCTCTTCCAAGAATTTAAAAACCTCATTCTTAATGATGGATTCTAGAATTTTACCAACAACCGAGGTTAGGCTAATTGGCCTATAATTTTCCATCTTTTGTCTTGAATCCTTTCTTGAACAAGGGGGTTACAGCAGCGATCTTCCAATCACCTGGGACTTTCCCTGACTCCAGTGACTTTTGAAAGATCTTAACCAGCGCCTCCACTATTTCCTCAGCCACCTCCCTCAGAACTCTCGGATGTCGCCCATCGGGGCCAGGAGATTTATCAATTTTAGACCTTTTAGCTTTTCTAGCACTTTCTCTTTTTTAATGGCACGAATAGTACTTATGGTACTAATCCACAAGCACTTAAAATAGCCTGTTTGACATGCTCATAACCTCCTTACCACTCATGAAACAGCACTGCAAATACCTCACTGGCTCTGCCTAACAGTTTAGACTGAACTAGCTTTACCCACAAGACCTCAGGTCACTCCATCTGTCTCTCCAATTTTTCAAATGAAATACAGAGCTCCTTGAAAGTAGAGTCACAGGTAGATAGGATAGCAAAGGCGGCACTTGGTATGCATTCCTTTATTATTCAGAGTATTGAGCACAGGAGTTAGGAGGTCATGTTGCGGCTGTACAGGACATTGGTTAGGCCAACTTTGGAATACCGTGTGTAATTCTGTTCTCCTTCCTATCGGAAGGATGTTATGAAACTTGAAAGGGTCCAGAAAAGATTTACAAGGATGTTGACAGGGTTGGAGGATCTGAGCTATAGGAAGAGGCTGAACAGGCTGGGGCTGTTTTCCCTGGAGCGTCAGAGGTTGAGGGGTGACCTTATCGAGGTTTACAAAATTATGAGGGGCATGGATAGGATAAATAAGCAAAGTCTTTTCACTGGATTTGGGGAGTCCAGAACTAGAAGGCATAGGTTTAGGGTGAGAGGGGAAAGATATAAAAGAGACCTTAGGGGCAACGTTTTCACACAGAGGGTGGTACATGTTTGGAATGAGCTGCCAGAGGAAGTGGTGGAGACTAGCACAATTGCAACATTTAAAAGGCATCTGGAAGGGTACATGAATAGGAAGTGTTTGGAGGGATATGGGCTGGGTGCTGGTTGGTGCGACTGGACTGGCATGGACGTGTTGAACCGAAGGGTTTGTTTCTATGCTGTACATCTCTATGATTCTCTGACGCTAATTGCCGAAGTTTCAAATCACTGCAGGCAGTCAGACACCGAGATAGAATTGTAAGGTCTTTTGGAGGTTCCACAGTTCGGGAGGATTGCAGGGACTTGATGTTGTACATGGAAGTAGGCTTATAGGGACTGAAGCTGGAAACAGAGATAGAGAGAAGTGCAGGGGATTAGAGAGATATGGAGGCTAGTGGTCTCTGGTGGAAGTTCCAGGTAGAGGGATGGTTTTTGGAACTGTTGGACCTTGAAGAGATAGGTAGATTTAGAGGGGCTGGGGAGATTTACAGAGGCATGGAGAAATGTAGTGACTGGAGCATATGGAGATGGTGAGGGCTGTAGGAGATGGAATAAGTTGGATGGACTGTGGAAAATTGGAAGGGTTCACGCAGACAAGGAGGATTGTAGCAGAGTGAGGAGTCTAAAGAGGTAGGGAGGGTGGAGCATTCTCAGTAATGATTGGTTTGGAGCACTGTCCAGACTGAGGGAGGTTTCAGAATGATGAAGGGGTCGAGCAAAGGATGTGGTCGTAAACATTATAGGAACATATACCTGTCACTTCGGTGCTGTGCCACTGCAGGTCATCAGGAGGACAGTTGTCCTCATTAAAATGTACAGATCCTCAGGGGAATGGACAGGGTGGATGCTGAAAGGATGCCCACTTCCCCTTATGGGAGACAGACAAACAAGCAGACTCTGTTTGACAAAGGTGGAGAAGGGGGAGTTGTCTTTTTCTTCCAATGGCCCAAATCTCCTTCAGGTTTGTTCCCACACAGCTCAAAGGAATGCAGTGCGATAACAAAGAGCAAGGTCATTTGGGACTGCAGGAGGTACAAGACCAAGGCCAGGTTGGAGGGACTGGAGGCAGTGAGACAGAAGGGAGATGTTCAACAGCTGGAAGGGTTTCCAGGGAGTGGACACTGTCAGGACTGGGAAACATGACACGCTCACTCATGAGAGGGAGATGACGATATGGCACAAGGTCAAACAGAGCAGGAGGATCCCAAGCTCCATACCTGTCATTTATTTATGGAGTTGCTCTCACCCAGTCTGTGCACAGCCCCATAAACAGAGTCAAGATTAGAGTGGTGCTGGAAAAGCACAGCAGGTCAGGCAGCATCTGAGGAGCGGGAAAATTGACATTGGGCAAAACGTCGATTTTCCCGCTCCTCAGATGCTGCCTGACCTACTGTGCTTTTCCAGCACCACTTAATCGAGACTATGATCTCCAGCATCTGCAATTCTCACTTTTGCGACATACAACAGCATGAGGTTTCCCAGCTGTTGGTGCGCAGGGCCCAGTGCACTCACCCCTAAACCTGTCAGTGAGGTATTTACACAGTTATACATTCTCCAGAAACACTGTGTCCTAGCCGACATAAATGGTAAATTGACACTCTACCAAGCAAAGATTATCTGCACTCAGATTCCCTGGTGATACAACCCTCTGAGTGATTGTCTGCAGAGAACTACAGCATCCACGAATCCCCATTGCATGGGTCAGGGTCAATAACAAAAGTTTCATTCTTTTAAAAATCACAACTCCTCAATTCCTGCATTTCACATAACTGCCATTTAAAAATATTAAAATAAAGAACATTCTAAATGAAGGCTTTGATTAAGTGAGCTGTGGTCAGTCATGTAGATCTGGAGGTTACCACAATGCACAGACAGTGTTTTCTATCAGAGCAGCACCAGGTCAGTGTCAGGCGAACAAAAAGTGGAACGTAAATATTCAATGGTTCACAACCTTGTGCAAATTCAGGCAAAGTGGACGACGCTAACAATAATGGGTAAGAAAGGCCTTACAGAGAAAGCATTTGGCATCAGATCATGAAGTAGAGTCAGTCTGAATGTAAATTCTGGCTACTACTTGCCAAGGACACAAGCAGCAGAACAGTTTGATGCACCAAACAGCATTTCATGGCTCTTCATTGCAATCAATAGGAATTCATTGGAATTTTTAATAAAGGCATGGTGAACATTTAGTGAAACGTCAATATTCGCAAAGTCTGGGACAATCACACTGACAACAGTGATATTGGAAGAGGAGTTCAGAGAATTATTTTCAGTGTTTCTTAAAATAACACATTGTGCAACTGGCGAGGGACGTAACTGTCTCAGAGCGATTGTTGTGTGATAAAACCTAGTGAATGAGTAATGTCACCTGGAGAGATCCTCTGGGAAATTGTGATAAAGTGCAGATTAAAGAAATATAAAGTTTTAAAGTGAATCACAGAAAGGACAACTAGAAACAAAAATAGCCAATTACATGGGTTTGAGAGGAGAACTGACCAAGGTAAACAGGCTAAACAGGCTGAAATATGTGTCTGGAAATGAACAGTGAAAACATTTGAAGGAACAGTGTAAAACACTCAACAAAAGGACATTCCACTGAAACAGACAAAAACTCAGCAAGAAATCCCCACCAGTCCCTCACTCAGGACAAAATGGATCATATTAGATTATGAGGCTGAGAAGATCACCACAAAGTACTTAAAATCCTTAAATGAGAGAGAGTTTTAGGAGTAAGTTTTAAAGGGATTGCAATGGGTCTGCTAGCAGGAGGAGGGCAATGGCAAGGGGAACCGTTGTCAGGGTTTATTGACATGATAGGAACAGGGAGAGATGAAGGTGCTGGAGGTGGTGAGAGTGTTACAGAGAATGGTCAGGGCCTGAACGGTGTTACAAAGCCAGTAAGAATTGCTACAGCTGGAGGTGTTTGCAGAGGTAGGGAGGGACATGTGTATTTTTATTTATTCATTCATGGGATGTGGGTGTCACTGCCTGAACGAGCATTCTTTGACCCCATGCGAATTACCCAGATTGTTGGGGCCCTGGTGGATATATTTAATACTTTGCTGGCCACAGGTGAAGTGCCGAATGACTGGAGGATCACTAAAGTGGTTCCTTTGTTCAAGAAGGGCAGCAGGGGAAGGCCAGGTAATTACAGAGCAGATAGTCTGACAGCAGGGGGAGGGATATTATTGGACACAATTGCGAGGATGAATCAACACTTGCAAAGGTAAGGATCAACTCGGTTTAGTCATCACGGATTTGGCAGAGGAAGATACTGTCTGAGGAATTCAGTTCAGTTTTTTTGAAATGGTGCTTAAGTATATTGATGAAGGCTGTGCAGATGATGTGGTTTACACGGACTTGAATAAGTCCTTTGACAAGATGCAAAATGGAAGGCTGGTCCAAAAGGACTGGGTTCCAAGGCAAGTTGGCAAATTGTATGCAGAATTGGTGGATAGAATACTTTCACCAGCGGGTGTACCACAGGGATCAGTGCAGGAACCAGAGAACATTAATACCTTCTGCTTTCACATTCAAGTTATCATTAGTCGGTTTGCAGATGACATGAAAGGTGAGGGTGTTGTTCACAGTGAGGATGGTCTCCGTCTGCAGTCCGATGTCGATCGGATGATAATCTAAGCAGAGTTTAGTTCTGATTGAAGTGAGGTAATACTCTGTGGGAGGTACGATAAGAGAAGAACAGACATAATGAACGGTAGGCCCTTGCGGAGTACTGAGGAATACAGGGACCTTAGTGAACAAATCCATAGATCCCTGAAAGTGTCAGCACAGGGAGACAGGGTGAGAAAGGCACCTGAATTGGGAGCGGGAGAGGGACCCACATCCTGGTGGGATGAATTGCGAGAGCTGCTTGAGAGGATATAACCTAGTCTGGCAGGGTGTTGGACCTTAAATAAACATAAGGCCAGAAAAAATATTGAGGCTGGTACACGAGTTAAAGACAGCAATTTCAGCAGACAAGGCAGGCAAGAACATAGCATGGAATGGGGCAAAACTGATGATTAAACTGCATTTATTTCAATGCAAGGGGCCAGACAGCTAAGGAAGATGAACTCAGGGTATGGATTGGAACATGGGACTGGGATATTATAGTTATTACAGAAACACAGCTGAGGGAGGGGCAGGACTGGCAGCTCATTGTTTCAAGGTAGAGATGCTACAGGAAGGGGAGGCAAGAGAGGACGTGTGGTGGTGGGTTTTGATTGCATGAATCATCACAGCAGTACTTAGAGAGGATATTCCTGTGGGATCACCCACTGAAGCTATGTTAGTGGAACAGAGAAATAAGAATGGGTCATCACTCTGATACGATCGGACAGCTGACCCCGAATAATCTGTGGCAGACTGAGGAACAAATATGTTGGGACATCTTAAATATCAACCATAATAATAAGGCTGTTATGGTAGGGTTTTTGAACTTTCCAAACCTAGACTGGGAGTGCCAGTGTTCAGCTTTTGCAAGGGAGGAATTTAGTAATTGTGTTCCAGAAAACTCCCAATCAATATGTAAATGGCCTGAAAAGAGAAAGGGGCAAAACCTGACCTCCCCTTGGGAAACAATGTAGGGAAAGGGACTGAGGTGTTAGTGGGAAAGCATTTTGCCAAAGTGACCACAGTTCTAGTAGTTTGAAAATAGCTTTGGAAAAGGACAGGCCTGGTCCATAGGTTCAAGTTATAAAATGGGGCCTGACCAATCTTGATCGTATTAGCCAGGAACTTTCAAAATGTGATTGGGGAAGGGAATTATTTACAGGGAAAGGGAAGTTTGGCAAGTGAGAATATTTTAAAAGTGAGATAAACTGATCGATCACCACCAGCATGTTCCTGTTTGTGTGCAGCCCAATGCTGACAGCATTAGGAAACACTGGCTGTCTATTGAGGGTCTGGTCAAGGAAAAGGGGGCACATGTCAGGTATAGCCAGCTGGATAAAGGGAATCCCTGAGGATATACAGGGGCTGTAGGAATACACTGAGTAGAAAACAGGAATGGAGAAAGGCTAAATGAAATAGCCTCAGCAGAGAAGGAAAGGGGAATCCAAAAGTGATTGTATCAGTATATTAAGAGTGCATAAGTAACTCGGGGCAAAATAGTGTCCATTAAAGATCAATGAGGCCATCGATGTGTGGAACTGCAGGATATTTGCTAAGATCCCAAACATTTTTTTCATTCCAGAACTTACTGTGAAGAAAGACTGGGGAACTCAGGGAACAAGAGTAATACATTAGACCACAATTGGAGTACTCTGCAAATCCAGTCTCTCTGCTACAGGAAGGATGTTGTGAAACTTAAAAGGGCTCAGAAAAGATTAACAAGATGTTGCCCGGGTTGTTGCTGAATAAGCTGTGGTTACTGTCACTGGAGAATCGGAGACTGAGGGATGACCTTTCAGAAGTTTATATAAACATGAGGGGCATGGATAGGGTAAGCATTCAAGGCCTTTTCCCAGAAGTTGGGGAGTCCAAAACTAGAGGGCATAAGTTTAAGGTTAGAGGTGAATGGTTTACAGAGGGACTGAAGGGACAGCTTCTTCACATACATGGTGATGTGTGTATGGAATGAGCTGAGAGAGAAAGTAATGGAGACTGATACAATTACAACATTTAAAAGGTATCTGGATGGGCATCTGAATAGTAAGGGTGTAGACGTATATGGGCCAAATGCTGCAAAAGGGAATGGATTTATTTAGATCTTCTGGGAAGCCTGGACGAGTTGGGGACCGAAGGGTCTGTTTCTATGCTGTATATCTCTATGACTTGAAAAGAGCGCATGTTATAAAAGAGGTGGTGCTGGAGGTTTTAAAACACAAAGCTATGGCAAGTCCCAGAACCTGATTAAGTGTATCACAGGACACTGTGGGATGTTAGGGAAGAAAGTGTGGAGCCTCAAGCAAAGGTATGTGTACTACTGACAGCAATGTGTGATGGGCTGGCAGGCTGGAGGGTAGCATCATGGACAGTGAAGGAGGTTTTCTGAGATTACAAAGGGATCTTGATGAAGTGAGTGAATGGGCTGAAAAACTAGAGATGGAATTCAATCTGAATAAATACGAGGTAATGCATTTTGTAAAACAAACAAGGGTAGAGCTTATACAATTAATGTTAAGGCTTCGGTTAGTGTTTTAGAGCAGAGGGACCTCTGGGTTCAGCTACATAATTCTTGAAGCTTGCAATCACAGGATGGATAAGACAGTGCTTGGCATGCCTGACTATTGCTCAGTCCACTGAGGATAGGATTTGGGACGTCATGTTGAGATTGCACAGACATTTGTGAGGAGAAAGTGAGGTCTGCAGATGCTGGAGATCAGAGCTGAAAATGTGTTGCTGGAACAGCGCAGCAGGTCAGGTAGCATCCAGGGAACAGGAGAATCAACGTTTTGGGCATAAGCCCTTCTTCAGGAATGAGGAAAGAGACATTTGTGAGGCCTGTTCTGCAATACTCCATCCAGTTCCGGTCACCTAGTTAATAGGGAGGATATTATTAAGCTGCAGGGCGTTCAGAAGAGATTTACCAGGATATTGCTGGGTATGGAAAGCTTCAGTTCTGAAAAATGGCTGGATCGGCTGAGTCTTTTTTCACTGGAGCCTGGAGGTTGAGACATGATGCTATAAAGATTTATGAAAAAAAATGAGATATATAGGTCGATTTCATGGCAGTTGCCTTTTCCCCAGGATGGGGGAGTCTCAAGAGGCGGGGTCACATTTTTAAGGTTAGAGGAGAGAGATGTTCAAAAAAAGATATGGGGCAATTTATTACACAGAGGGTGGTTTGAGTGTGGAATGAACTTCCTGAGAAAGGGGCTGATGTGCGTACAATTACAACATTTAAAAGATATTTGGATAAACAGGTGAATAGGGAAGGGTTAGAGTGATTTGGGCCATCTTTAGACAGCTGGGAAGAGTTTAGTTTTAGATTATGGTGAATATCAACTGAAGGGTCAGTTTTCATGCTGCATGGCTCTATGACAAGAATATGTTTTATTCCATTATTGAAGAAAGGATCAGGGCTGGGTCCACGGATGTGCATCATCTACAGAAACAATTTGGTTCAAAATATAGGAGTGATTGTGCGAATGTTTGTTGATGATCAAATGAATGGTGTCGTGGGCAGTAAATACGGTTATCAAAGAGGATCGTGACCAACTGGGCCAGTGGGCCAAGGAATGAAAGATGGAGTTTAATTCAGCTGTTGGATTTTGTTAAGACAAACCATGGAGGACTAATACAGTTAATGGAAGGGCTCTGGGCAGTATTGTCCAACAGAGAGAGACAGAGAGAGAGAGCAAGAGGTGCAGTTACATTGTCCCTCGGAAGTGGCATACCAGGTGGACAGGGTGGGGAAAGTGGCATTTGGCACATTTGCCAACATTGGCCAGCACTTTGTTACATACATTAGATATATTTGTAACATTGTCCTAAATATTTCCCTTGGGCAGAGGAGGCCACGGGGTGACCTTATAAAGTTTTACAAAACCATGCGGGGCCTAAGAATGGTGAATATCCAAGGGTAGGTGAATCCAAAACTAGAGGGTATAAACAGGAGATGAGAGAGCAAGGATTTAAAGAGGGAGCTGAGGGGGAACATTATACACAGGGGATTGTGCACAGACAGAACGGACTGCCAGGGCGACATGGGAGAAACAAGAACAATTACAGCATGGAAAAGACATTTGGGCAGATACATTGAGAGGGGAAGGTTTGAAGAGATAAGGGCCAAATGCAGGGAAATGAGACTCGTTCAGTTTAGGTAACATGGGCAGCATTGAGGAGTTGGTCCACAGGTTCTGTTTCCGTGCTGTATCACTCTGTATCCAGTTAAAGAGGATTACAGTACCGAAATAAGGCATGTTGTAGACACTGCAGCAAGTTACAGCGATAGGGATGGCAATCTGGATTGCAGGACATCTCAAATATTTAGAGGGACTAATTGGGAATGGAGCAGGTTACAGGGACAACTACTGCTATAGGAGTTAAACATGACTGAAGACACTGGTGCACAAGCCATGCCATAGGTACAGCGTTGCAGAGTAGTGAGTCTTAGTACAGTGTTGGAGGGAGAACGCAGAACAGAAAGATCCCAGGCAGCATTCCCAACCTCTTGTCGGAGGCCTGCTTTAACCTCTGTTGTCCTGATGCTCACTAAGACAGCGCAGACCTGGATTGATAACTCTGAACTCTCGATGCTGTCTCAGTGCAACATAGGTTAAAGTAGATGTGGTGATTGAGTCTGGGGTGTGCCTCTACTGTGCTCCCCTCCAGCACTGTATCTATATCATGTCTTGTTAGCCGATGCTTGGAACCCGCTCATTGCTCTCTGCTCTGTGCACTCTGAGTGATCTTACCTCACTGCAGGATTTATTGAAGGCTTCAGATCTCCCTGCCCTTTGTCTCTCTGGCTGACCAATCATCTTCAATGGGGTGATGGATGAGACATCTGGCAGTTGGGGAGTCTATTAGGTCAGGAACTTCCTGAGTATCTGCAGGAGACAGAGAAATAGACGGAATGGGAAATTAGACTGATACAGTGAGGGTTACACAAGGAGAATGGAAATGAGCCCCACAGATATCTGGGAAATCCCAAACTCCATCCCTGGCCTGTGCTGTTGCGTCTCTCTGGAGTAGAGAATTCTGTTGGCTCAGGATCTGGAGCAGCTGCAAGAGCGAGAGACACTGACAGAGGCAGCAATTAGACCCACACAGTGAGGGATACTACATGGAGAGAGACTGAGTGATATCACTGGAGTGCTGGAAGACTTCAGGATCACACAATAATGTTGGAATCGAACCTGGGACCCTGGTGATGTGGGGCAGGAGTGCTAATCACTGAGCCACCGTGCCGCCCACTTGTCCTTTCGACAACGAGATCCGATCATCCTCACGTGGTCTGCACGACATACCCACAGCAAAGTGTTTGCATCTCAATTGCCCTCTGAAATGGCCAAGCAAGCTACTCAGCTCAAGGGTAGCTAGGGCTGGGCAATAAAGGCTGGTCAGCCAGAGACACCCACATCCCCCACCTGATTTATAAACAAATCCAATAGGATGATCCCACTGGAACCGTGCTGGGACCAGTGTCATGGCCAATCATGTCAGTAGGTTTATGGATAGGGCTTTAAACTGACAGAGAGGATGCAGGAACAGGGTCCAGGTGGAAGGAACTTTCCAAATCCAAAGAGAAAAGGTGAAGCATCGGAACAGTATGGGGATGTGACTGAAGGCAATCAGAAAGGAACAGGATGGGACAGCGATTAACTAAAACTGTACATCAGTGAATAGGTTTGTGACAGGAAATTGTGGGAAAGAGTAAATCATGTTTTTTTTGAATGGACGAAATCTTATCAATAAGGCAGATGGATTTGTGACACTGAGATAAAAGCGGTTTAGACACCAGAGAGATATGGTTACAGGGTGAACAAAAGGTGGACATAAATATTCAATGGATCACAACCTTGCGGAAACTCAGGCAAAATGGGTAACACGAACAATAATGGATAAGAAAGGGATTACAGAGAAAGCATTTGGTCTCAGGTTATGAAGTAGAGTCAGTCTGAATGTAAATTCTAGCTACTACTTGCCGAGGACACAAGCAGCAGAACAGTTTTAGCCACCGAACAGCATTTCATAGAACATAGAAGAATACAGCGCAGTACAGGCCCTTCGGCCCTCGATGTTGCGCCGATCCAAGCCCACCTAACCTACACTAGCCCACTATCCTCCATATGCCTATCCAATGCCCGCTTAAATGCCCATAATGAGGGAGAGTCCACCACTGCTACTGGCAGGGCATTCCATGAACTCAAGACTCGCTGAGTAAAGAACCTATCCCTAACATCTGTCCTATACCTATCCCCCCTCAATTTAAAGCTATGCCCCCTTGTAATAGCTGACTCCATACGTGGAAAAAGATTCTCACTGTCGACCCTATCTAAACCCCTAATCATCTTATACACCTCTATCAAGTCACCCCTAAACCTTCTTTTCTCCAATGAAAACAACCCCAAGTGCCTCAGCCTTTCCTCATACGATCTTTCTACCATACCAGGCAACATCCTGGTAAACCTCCTCTGCACCCGTTCCAGTGCCTCCACATCCATCCTATAGTATGGCGACCAAAACTGCACACAATACTCCAGATGGTAGTGTGGAGAGTCTTATACAACTGCAACATGACCTCAGTACTCCGGAACTCAATTCCTCTACCAATAAAAGCCAGTACGCCATATGCCTTCTTCACCGCACTATTTACCTGGGTGGCAACTTTCAAAGATTTGTGTACATGGACACCAAGATCCCTCTGCGCATCCACACTACCAAGTACCCGACCGTTAGCCCAGTACCCCATCTTTTTATTACTCTTACCAAAGTGAATCACCTCACACTTAGCTACATTGAACTCCATTTGCCACCTTTCTGCCCAGTTCTGCAGCTTATCTATATCCCGCTGTAACCTGCCACATCCTTCCTCACTATCAACAACTCCTCCGACTTTCGTATCATCCACAAACTTGCTCACCCAACCTTCTAACCCCTCCTCTAGGTCATTTATAAAAATGACAAACAGCAATGGTCCCAAAACAGATCATTGCGGAACACCGCTAGTGACGGCACTCCAAGATGAACCTTTGCCATCAACTACTACCCTCTGTCTTCTTCCAGCCAGCCAACTCCTAATCCAAACCTCCAACTCACCCTCAATGCAATACCTCCGTATTTTTTGCAGTAGGAAAATTTCATTGCTCATCACTGCATTACACAGGAACTCATTTGAATTTTTAACAAACACATTGTGATAATTTTGGGAAAAGTCAATATTCTCATAATGTGGGATAGTCACACTGGAAAGAGTGATATTGGAAGAGGAGTTCAGAGAATTAGTTTTCAGTGTTTCTTTGAATAATAAATTGTGCAACTGGCTAGGGACGGAACTATCTCAGAGCGACCGTTGTGTGATGCAACTTAGTGAATGAGTAATGTCACCTGGAGAGATCCTCTGGGAAATTGTGATAAAGTGCAGTTTAAAGAAATATAAAGTTCTAAAGTGAATCACAGAAAGGACAAGCTACAACTAGAAACACAAATAACCAATAACATGAGTTTGAGAGGAGAACTGACCAAGACAAACAGGCTAAACAGACTGAAATATGTGCCTGTCAATGAACAGTGGAAAACATTTGAAGGAGCTGTGTAAAACACTCAACAAAAGGATGTTCCATTGAAACAGACAAATCCTCAGCAAGAAATCTCCATCGGTCCCACACTCAAGTAAAAAGGATCATATTAGATTATCGGGCTTAGAGGATCACCAAAAAGTACTTAAAATCCTGAAGTGAGAGAATGTTTTAGGAGTAAGTTTTAAAGGGATTGCAAAGGGTCTGCTCGTCGGAGAAGGTCAGATGGAAGAGGGAATAATTGTCAAGGTTTTATGTCACAAAAGGAACAGGGAGAGATGAAGGTGCTGGAGGTGGTGAGAGTGTTACAGAGAGTGGTCAGGGCCTGAACGGTGTTACAAAGCCTGTACGGATTGCTGCAGATGGAGGGGTTTGCAGAGGTAGGGAGGGACATGTGTATTTTTATTTATTCATTCATGGGATGTGGGTGTCACTGATTGGACCAACATTCTTTGCCCCACTAATTACCCAGAGTACAGCACAGTGTCAGCCATATTGCTGTTGGTCTGGTGTCAAGTGCAGGCCAGACCAGGTTAGAATGTCAGATGTTCTTCGCTAAAGGACATAAGTGAACCAGATGAGTAATTCTTACTGATCAACAATGCTTTTATGGTGGCCTCACCAATGTCCTGTACAGCCACAACATGACATCCCAACTTCTACTCTCAATGCTCTGCCCAATGAAGGTAACCATCCCAAATACCTGCTTCACCAGCCTGTCTACCTGTGACACTACTTACAAGAACTGTGTACCTGCATCCCTGGGTCACTGACTGACAACACTACCCAGGACCCAAACATTAACTGTTCAGGTCCCACCCTGGATTGTTTCACCAAAATGGCACACCTCACATTTATCTAATTAAACTCCATCTGCTATTCTTCAGCCCACTATCCCAGTGTACTGTTCATCCTGTTGTATCACAGATAACTTTCTTCACTGTCCACTTTACCAACAATTACAGTGTCACTCAAAAACCTTACTTACCACAAAACCAATATTCCAATCCAAACCATTTATCCAAATGACAACCAACAGGGGACCCACTTCATTGCTGGGCACATGTCTCCAGTCAGAAAGGCAAATGACTCCCATCACCCACTGTCTCCGACCATCAAGCCCAATTTTGTATCCAGTTGACTAGCTCCTCCTGAATGCCATATCCTTTTACATGGATCTGAGCTTATTACCCAGTTTACCATACAGAACGTAGAACACATAACAGTACAGCACAAGACCCTTCGGCCATGATGCCATGGCCATCTTTTACCCGACTGTAAGATCAAACTAACTTAGATACCCTTCATTTTGCTATCATCCATGTGCCTATCCACGAGTCTGTTAAAATGTCCCATTACACGCACCTACCACTCTCTGTGTAAAGAACCTACATCTGAAATCTCCCCTTACCCATCCTCCAATCACCTTATAATTATGCCCCCCTTGTACCATGTATGCCATGGGATAAAGAGGCCTCTCACTGTTCACTCTATCTTTGCCTCACACCATCTTGTTCACCTCTACCTAGTCACAGCACACTCTTCTTCACTCCAATGAGAAAAGCCTTAGCTCCCTCAACCTTTCTTCATAAGACATGCTCTCCAGTCCAGGTAGCATCCGAGTAAACCTCCTCTTTACCCTCTCTAAAGCTTCCACATACTTCCTGTAATGAAGGGATCAAAACTGAACACAGTATTCTAATCAGGGTCTAAACAGGGCTGTATAGAACTGCAGCATGACCTCATGGCTTTAAAACTCAATCCCCCAGCTAATGAAAGCCAATACAACATATTCTTTCTTAACAACACTATCAGCTTGGTGGTAAATTTGACGGATCTTTGGTCATGAAATCCAAGATCCATCTGTTCCTCCACACTATTCAGTATTCTGCCTTTACCCCTGTATTCTGCATTCAAGTCTCACCTTCCAAAATGCAGTCTGAAACCACACTTTTCCAGATTTGACTTCATCTGCCACTTCTCAGCCCAGCTCTACACCCTGTCAATGTCCCATTGCAACCTCCAGCAGACATCCACACTATTCACCAATCCACCAACCTTCGTGTCATTGGCAAACTTACGTACCCACTCTTCCACTCACACATCCAAGTCATCCAGAAATCACAAAGAGCAGAGATTTTTTGACCTCTCCCTGCAGAAAACCACTGGTCACTGAGCTCCAGGCTGAATGATTTCCATCTGTCATCACCCTCTGTCTTCTATGGTCCTGGAATTCTGTATCCAGACAGACAGGTTTCCCTCTATCCCATGTTCTGTACTTTCTCAATGAGCCATAAATGTGTTTTGTCACATTCTCAAAGGATTCAATAAGATTTTCGAGGCATGACCTGTCCCTTACAAAGCCATGACAACTTCCGCTAATCAAACTATGGTTTTCCAAGGAATCATAAATCCTTGATCTCAGAGTCCTCTCCAATAATCTGCACATCACAGACAGAAGACTGACAGGTCTGTGATTCCCAGGATTATCTCAATTCCCTTTCTTGAACAACGCATGGCTGATTCACCTAACCTGCACATCTTTGGGCTGTGGGTCTAAACCGGCGCACCTGTCAGAAACCCACGCAGACTTGGAAAGAATATGCAAACTCCACGCAGACAGTCGCCTAGGGCTGGAATTGAAATTGCGACCCTCGTTCTGTGAGGCAGCAGTGCTAACCACTGAGCCACCGTGCTGCTCCATGTAACTGGCTCACTGGGCTGTGATTTCCTGGCTGCTCCCTGCAGACCTCAAGTGATGGAACAGCATTAGCCACCCTCCAGTCTTCCAGTAACTCATTGTGTCTGTTAAGAACATAAATATCTCTGTAAGGGATACTGCAATCTCTTCCCCAGATTCCCACAAAATTCTCGGATTGACCTAATAAGCGACTGGGGATTGATCTACCTTTATTTGTTTTAAGATTCCAGCACTTTTTCTTCTCTGTTGAGGATTCTTTCCAAGACATCGCTATTTATTTCCCCAACTTCTTGAGCTTCCATGTCTTTCTCCACAGTAAATTCTGACAACACTATTTTGTCTAATATCTCACCCACCTCCTGACAGTTAAGGTGCCCTATTCTCTACCAAGTTACTCTTTAGCCCTTATTGAAACTTGAGTAAAGGAATCTGAAAATTCAAATAAACCGTATCCTCGGTACAACCACTCCTACACCCGTATCTATAATGACATTTATATTCTCACCAATAAAAATAAAATCCAACAGGCTCAAAAACACATTCGCTTTTTATTAAAAGTGTTTCTAAGGGTCCAGTTATTGTTCATTGACATATCCTTTCAAACATATTTCAGATCCTGACCTACTATCAGGTTAACACTGTTTGGTTTCAGACTGGCAGCAGAAAGGGAGTTCGTATTTTTCCATCTGAACAAGGTAGCTTACAGGTTCAACAGGCAATAGATGTTTTGGAAATAAGTAGGGTCATGGGGACTGAAGGACATTATGGAGATAGGGAGTGATGT
Source organism: Chiloscyllium plagiosum (assembly GCF_037043375.1). Lineage (NCBI taxonomy): Eukaryota > Metazoa > Chordata > Chondrichthyes > Orectolobiformes > Hemiscylliidae > Chiloscyllium > Chiloscyllium plagiosum. The sequence continues at coordinate 70,635,457 of NW_028270169.1, read as the reverse complement.
GGGGACTGTATGAGATTATGGACACAGAGAGTGCAGTGGTAACTGAAGAACATTATGGAGATAGGGAGTGCTGTGGGGCCTGAAAGAGGCCAAAGAGAGCTGCAGGGCTGTTGGGCCTAAAGAAGGTTGCACAGATCAGGAGGATCGTGGGGATTGAAGGAGGTTACATTGAATGGGAGGGTCGTCGGGTCTGAATGAGATTATGGAGATAGGGAGGGTCATAGGGCCTTTTAGAGGATATGGAGTTAGGGAGGTTTGTGGGGAATGATTCAGGTTACATGGATAGGAAGAGTCGTGGGGACTGAAGGAGTTTATGGAGATAGGGAGGGCTGTGGGGACATGAAGGAGGTTATATAAATAGTAAGCTTATAGAGAAGCACAGGAAAGAAGAGCAGGTATCGGCCATTTGACCACAGAGTCGGTCCCACCATTCAATATGATCACGACTGATCATCTAACCCAGTACAGTATTCCTGCTTTCACACCTTACCCTGATATTATAGTGACTACTGGCATTTAGTGATACACCACTGGGACGGGGTGGGGTGGGGGTGGTATCTTACAGAGATAGGGAGGGTTGTGGAAGCTGGAACAGGTGACAGGTGCAGGGAAGGTTTTAGGAATGGAAGGACTTTACACGGATTTGGAGGAATGCAGGGATGGGATGTGATAAAAATCACAGGGAGGATTTTGGGAGCTCGATCTGAGACGGGTACAGCTGAGAACAGAAGTGAGTCAAACAGTCAGGGCAAGCCGGGAAAAGGTAGGGCTAATAAATTATACTGCATTTATTTCAATGCAAGGGGCCTAACAGGGAAGGCAGATGAACTCAGGGCATGGTTAGGAACATGGGACTTGGATCTCATAGCAATTACAGAAACATGGCTCAGGGATGGGCAGGACTGGCAGCTTAATGGTCCAGGAGACAAATGCTACAGGAAGGATAGCAAGGGAGGCAAGAGAGGAGGGAGAGTGACATTTTTGATAAGGGATAGCATTACAGCGGTGCTGAGGGAGGATATTCCCAGAAATACATCCAGGGAAGTTATTTGGGTGGAACTGAGAAATAAGAAAGGGATGATCACCTTATTAGGATTATATTACAGACCCCCCCCAATAGTCAAAGGGAAATTGCCAAACAAACTTGTAAGGAGATCTCAGCTATCTGTAAGAATAATAGGGTAGTCATAGTAGGGGATTTTAACTTTCCAAACATCGACGAGGACTGCCATAGTGTTCAAGATGGAGAGGAATTTCTTAAGTGTGTACAAGACAATTTTCTGATTCAGTATGTGGATGTACCTACTAGAGAAGGTGCAAAACTTGACCTACTCTTGGGAAATAAGGCAGGGCAGGTGAGTGAGGTCTCAGTGGGGGAGCACTTTGGGGCCAGCGACCATAATTCGATTTGTTTTAAAATAGTGATGGAAAAGGATAGACCAGATCTAAAAGTTGATGTTCTAAATTGGAGAAAGACCAATTTTGACGGTATTAGGCAAGAACTTTTGAAAGCTGATTGGAGCCAGCTGTTCGTAGCTAAAGGGACGGCTGGAAAATGGGAAGCCTTCAGAAATGAGATAATAAGCGTCCAGAGAAAGTATGTTCCTGTCAGGGTGAAAGGGAAGGCTGGTAAGTATTGGGAATTCTGGATGACTAAAGAAATTGAGTGTTTGGTTCAGAAAAAGAAGGAAGTATATGTCAGGTATAGACAGGATAGATCGAGTGAATCCTTAGAAGAGTATAAAGGATGTAGGAGTATACTTAAGAGGGAAATCAGGAGGGCAAAACGTGGACATGAGATAGGTCTGACAAATAGAATTAAGGAGAATGCAAAGGGTTTTTACAAATACATTAAGGAAAAAAGGGTAACTGGGGAGAGAATAGGGCCCCACAAAGATCAGCAAGGCGGCCTTTGTGTGGAGCTGCAGAAAATGGGGGAGATACTAAATGAATATTTTGCATCAATATTTACTGTGGAAAAGCATATGGAAGATATAGACTGTAGGGAAATAGATGGTGACATCTTGCAAAATGTCCAGATTACAGAGGAGGAAGTGCTGGATGTCTTGAAACGGTTAAAGGTAGATAAATCCCCAGGAACTGATCAGGTGTACCAGAGAAGTCTGTGGGAAGCTAGAGAAGTGATTGCTGGGCCTCTTGCTGAGCTATTTGTATCATCAATAGTCGCAGGTGAGGTGCCACAAGACTGGAGGTTGGCAAAAGTGGTGCAACTGTTTAAGAAGGACGGTAAAGACAAGCCAGGGAACTATAGACCAGTGAGCCTGAACTCAGTGGTGGGCAAGTTGTTGGAGGGAATCCTGAGGGACAAGATGCACATGTATTTGGAAAGGCAAGGATTGATTAGAAATAGTGGACATGGCTTTGTGCATAGGAAATCATGTCGCATAAACGTGATTGAGTTTTTTGAAGTAACAAAGAAGATTGAGGAGGGCAGAGTGATAGATGTGATCCATATGGACTTCAGTAAGGCATTCGACAAGGTTCCCCATGGGAGACTGATTAGCAAGGTTAGATCTCATGGAATACAGGGAGAAGTAGCCATATGGATATAGAACTGGCTCAAATGTAGAAGACAGAGGGTGGTGGTGGAGGGTTGTTTTTCAGACTAGAGGCCTGTGACGAGTGCAGTGCTGGGCCCTCTACTTTTTGTCATTTACATAAATGATTTGGATGCGAGCATAAGAGGTATATAGTTAATAAGTTTACAGATGACACCAAAATTGGAGGTGTAGTGGAGAGCGAAGAAGGTTACAACAGGATCTGGACCAGATGGGCCAATGGGAAAGCAAATCTTAGCAGGACTTATACACGTAATGGTAAGGTCCTAGGGAGTGTTGCTGACCAAAGAGACCTCGGAGTGCAAGTTCCTAGCTCCTTGAAAGTAGAGTCGCAGGTAGATAGGATAGAGAAGGCGGCATTTGGTATGCTTTCCTTTATTGGTCAGAGTATTCAGTACAGGAGACGGGAGGTCGTGTCGCGGCTGCACAGGACATTGGTTTGGCCACTGTTGGAATATTTTGTTGCAATTCCAGTCTCCTTCCTATTGAAAGAAATGTTGTGAAACTTGAAAGGGTTCAGAAAAGATTTACAAGGAGGTTGCCAGGATTGGAGGATTTGAGCTACAAGGAGAGGCTGAACAGGCTGGGGCGGTTTTCCCTGGAGCGTCGGAGGCTGAGGGGTGACCTTACAGAGGTTTACAAAATTATGAGAGGCATGGATAGGATAGGATAAATAGACAAAGTATTTTCCCTGGGGTCAGGGAGTCCAGAACTCGAGGGCATAGGTTTAGGGTGAGAGGGGAAAGATATAAAAGAGACCTAAGGGGCAACTTTTTCACGCAGAGGGTGGTACGAGTATGGAACGAGCTGCCAGAGGATGTGCTGGAGGATGGTACAGTTGCAACATTTAAGAGGCATTTGGATGGGTATATGAATGGGAAGGGTTTGGAGGGATATGGGCTGGGTGCTGGCAGGTGGGACTAGATTGGGTTGGGATATCTGGTTGGCATGAACGGGTTGGACCGAAGGGTTTGTTTCTGTGCTGTACATCTCTATGACTCAATCACTCATAGACGTTATAGAAATATACTGTGTGGTCGCGTCTGGAGGAGATTAAAGGTATAAAGGTTTGCAGTTACCGAAGGAAATGACATCATTCGGGACCAGCAGAGTTTACAGAGACTGAGTGCGTTTTAGAGACAGGAAGAGTTCATAGTCATCATTAGAAATGCAGGAACTAATTTATGAGAGAAGCAGAGTCACTCTGCTTTGTGCCCAGAGACAAGGAGGAGTCTAACAGTTGGAGGAAGGTTACTAAGGTACAGAGCTTTGTGTTGTCGTGACAGGAAGGTTACAGAGATCATGAAGGTAGTAGGAGTTCAACAAAGTCACAAAGACAGGGAGGTTTTTCAGGTCTGGAAAGGACTACACCGACACGGATAGCTGAAGGACCTGAGGAGTTGTTTTTCTTCAGTTAAGGAGAGATGTGACAGAACCCAGGATTAAAGGCAAAGGCAGAAACTTGGAGAGTTTTACTGATATGAGGAGCTTACAGGGATAAGCAGGATTGTAGGGGCTGATAGAGATTGGGGAAGTGGTATTTATGAAACAGACAATGGAGTAACTGACAGACGTAGGGAGGGTTTTGTGGAACAGATGAATTTACAGACAAGATGGTGATTATGAAGCCTGAGATTTTTCTCATGCTCCTTGCCCAGCATTGTTCCTACATCATGCCCTCAGGGTCTGAATTAATGTCCACTAACTCCTCCCTGTGCTGTTTACTGTGAGTGATCTTACCGGCTGCAGGATTTACTGAAGGCTCCAGATCTCACTCTCCATCTCTCTCTGGCTGACCAACTGTCTTCAATGTGGTGATGGACGAGACAGGAATTGGGAATTCTGCTGAGTCAGGGACATCAGGAATACCTACAGGAGACGGAGAAGAAGACAGAATGGGAAATTAGACTAATGCAATGAAGGTTACACATGGAGAATGGCACTGAGTCCCACAGAGATCTGGAAATTCCCAGTCTCCATCCATGGCCTGTGCAGTTACTTCCCTCTGGAGTGGAGAATTCTGTTGGCTCAGTATCTGGAATAGCTGGAAGAGCGAGAGACACTGACAGAGGCAGCAATTAGACCCACACAGTGAGGGATATCACATGGAGAGAGACAGTGATATCAGCAGAGTGCAGGAATGTATCAGGATCACACAATGGTATCATCAGAAGTGGTTCTGACCAGTGAGCACTGCTACCAGTACTCAGGGAGGACTGAGCTATTTTATTGGGATAGGCTCCTCTGGTACCAGGATTATGCAGTGTGTTATAAATGGACACAGATGAGGAGGGGGACAGGTCTCAGGTGAATGGAAATTCCCAAGTCCAAAGAGAAAGTTTGAAATATTGGAACACCATGGAGATGTGAATGAAAACCAAAAGAAAGAAACAGTAAGGGACTGAGTTCAATTAAAATACGACATTGTCAAACAGATTTGTGACAGGAAATTATTGGTTAAAGAAAAGTAAATGCTATTTCTGCCCCTCACAATTCCTCATACACCACAAGTGACATCACTTCCGCCCCTCACATCATCGCTGATGTCACACACTCAGTGACTTCCAGCCCCCCCCCCCACTGCCGTGTTTGCCACCACTTCCGCCCCCACCAATGCCACTCACCTGCATTCTGCTGACACCCCCCCCCAGGTCCCCCCGTCACCATCCCCGCCCCCAGAACCCTGAGGGGAACACCACCCCTGCTCATGACCCCATCCCCATTCCCCCTAACACCACACCCACTCCAGTTACAGGCTCCATCGCCTCCCCCAGCTCCACAACTACGCCTGGTCCCAGCTCCCAGTTCTGCCGAGTTTTCACCATTCCCTCTGACCTCCCCCTCACTGAGGACGAATGATCAGTCATCAGCAAAGGCCTCACCTTTATCCCCCTCCGTCCACACATCAATGAATTTAATACACGCCGTGACATCGAACACTTCTTCCACCATCTCCGCATCAGAGCTTACTTTTACAAAGAAGACTCCCGCCTATTTTCTGAGGAACCCTTTGCCGGCCTCCAATAAACTCCACCCACCTGGACACCCCGCGCTGGCCTATTACCTGCCTTCGATTTCTTCATTTCCAACTTCCACCGAGACATTAACCGCCTCAACCTATCTACCCCATCCCCCACTCCAACCTCTCACCCTTCACAACGTGCAGCCCTCCACTTCCTCTGCTCCAATACCAACCTCACCATCAAACCAGCAGATAAAGGGGGTGCTGTGGTAGTCTGGTGCACTGACCTCTACACCGCTGAAGCCATGATGCCAACTCAAAGACACCTCCTCCTACCACCCCCTCTACCATGATCCACCTCCCATCAACAAACTGTCATCTCCCAGAGCACACATAACCTCATCACCTCAGGAGGAGATCTCCCACCCACAGCTTCCAACCTCAGACCAGGAACCCAGCACTGCCCGGTTCTACCTCCTTCCCAAGATCCACAAGCCTGACCACCCTGGCTGACCCATTGTCACAGCATGCTCTTACCCCACCGAACTCATGTCTGCCTACCTCGACATTGTCCTATCCCCCAGTCCAGAAACTACCCACATTTGTTCGAGACACCACTCACACCCTCCACTCCTCCAAGACTTCCGTTTCCCTGGCCCCCAACGCCTCATCTTCACAATGGATGTCCAATCCCTCTACACATCCATCCACGATGACCAGGACCTCCAAGCCCTCCGTTTCTTCATCTCCCGACGTCCACAACAGTACCCTTCCACCGATACTCTCATTTGTTTATCTTGTCCTCATCCTTATCAATTTTTCCTTCAAATCCTCCCACTCCCTGCAGATCAAAGGGGTAGTCATGGGCACCCGTACGGGCCCAAGCTATGCCTGTCTCTTTGTTGGCTACAGTGAACAGTCCATCTTCCGTAGTTACAATGGCACCACTCCCCACGTCTCCCTCCGCTACATTGATGACTGCATTGGCACCACCTTGTGTTCCCTCGAGGAGTTTGAGCAATTCATCAACTTCACCAACGCATTCCACCCTGACCTTAAATTTACCTGGACCATCTCTGATACCTCCCTCCACTTCCTGGCCTTCTCCATCCCCATTAATGACAACCGACATTTTTTTACAAACCTACCGACTCCCACACCTACCTAGATTATATATCTTCCCACCCTACCGCCTGCAAAATTCCCAACCCCTATTCCCAATTCCTCCGCCTCCACCGTACCTGCTCCCAGGTGGGCCAGTTCCACCACAGAACACAACAGTAAGCCTCCTTCTTTAGAGATCGGAATTTCCCTTCCCACGTGGTCAAAGATGCCCTCCAACACATCTCGTCCACATCCCGCACCTCCGCCCTCAGACCCAACCCCTCCAACCGTAACAAGGACAGAACGCCCCTTGTGCTCACCTTCCACCCTACCAACCTTCGCATAAACCAAATCATTTGCCGACATTTCCGCCACCTCCAAACGGATCCCACCACCAGGGATATATTTCGGTCCCCACACCTCTCCACTTTCCGCAAAGACCATTCCCTCCGTGACTACCTGGTTAGTTCCACACCCCCCAAAAACCCACCCTCCCTTCCTGGCACCTTCTCCTGCCACTGCAGGAATTGCAAAACCTGCGCCCACACCTCTCCCCTCACCACCATTCAAGGCCCCAAAGGAGCCTTCCACATCCAAAGTTTTACCTGCACATCCACCAATATCATTTATTGTATCTGTTGCTTCCGATGCGGTCTCCTCTACATTGGGGAGACTGGACCTTCTAGCAGAGCACTTTAGGGAACATCTCTGGTACACCCATACCAATCAACCCCACTGCACTGTGCCCCAACATTTCAACTCCCCCTCCCACTCTGCCGAGGATATGGAGGTCCTGGGCTTCCTCCACCGCCACTTCCTCACCACCCGATGGCTGGAGGAAGAACGCCTCACCTTCTGCCTCGGAACAGTTCAACCCCAGGGCATCAATGTGGACTTCACCAGTTTCCTCATTTCCCCTTCCCCCATCTCACCCCACCTCCAGGCTTCCAGCTCAGCACCGCCCTCATGACCTGTCCTAATGGCCTATCTCACTTCCCACCTATCCACTCCACCCTCGTCTCTGACCTACCACCCCCATTCACCCATTGTATACTTTGCTACCTTCCCCATCCTCCACTCTGACCTCTCACCTTCTTCCCCACCCCATTCACCTATTGTACTCTATGCTACTTTCTCCCCATCCCCACCCACCACCCCCTCTCACTTATCTCCCCACTCTGCAGGATCCAGGCCTCTGTTCCTGATGAAGGGCTTTTGCCCGAAACATCGATTTTCCTGCTCCTCGGATGCTGCCTGACCTGCTGTGCTTTTCCAACACCACTCTAATCTAGACTCTGGTTTCCAGCATCTGCAGTTCTTTTTTTTTAACCTTATTGGAGGAGGAGACGATGGAGATAAGGCATGTTGTAGACAGTGAAACAAGTTACAGGGATAGGGATGGTAGTCTGGAATGCAGTGCATTTCAAATATGTGTAGGGACTATCGGGAAGGGAGGAGGTTACAGCGATAGGATCGGTTATAGGAATTAAAAATTATTGAAGACACTGGACCACAAGACATGCCATAGATACACTGTTGCAGAGTAGTGAGTTTTAATGTAACAGAACTTACATGGGGGTGGTGATTGAGCCTGGGGCCTGTGTGTGTACTGTGCTCCCCCTCCAGCACTGTATCTATGTCATGTTGTGTTCACAGATGTTTGGAGCCCTCTCATTGTTCTTTGCTCTGTGCACTGTGGGTGACCTTACCTCACTACAGGATTTATTGAAAGCTCCAGATCTCCTTTCCCTTTGTCTCTCTCTGGCAGACCAACTGTGTTCAATGTGGCGATGGACGATCCACCCAGCAGCTGGGAAGGCTATTGAGTCAGGACTTTCCTGAGTACCTACAGGAGACAGAGAAATAGACAGAATGGGAAATTAAACAGATGCAGTGAGGGTTACACATGGAGAATGGCACTGAGTTCCAGAGATCTGGAAAATGGAGCGATATTAAGTAATAGTCCCAGATTGCTGGAAGGTGTCAGGATCACACAATTGTGTCGGAAGAATGGGTTTAGCTTCATGATGCCCTGGTATCAGTGCTCAGGGATGATCACCCAGTGAGCAGGCGAAGTGATGGCCTCGTGGTATTATTGCGAGAGAATATATCCAAAACCTCAGCTAATGTTCAGGGGAGGCAGGATTGAATCCTGCCATCTGAAAAGGAGACATTTGAAATCAATAATTTTAAAAATAATAATTAACAATCCACAAATAAGTATAAAACCATTACTGATGTACAACAAATCCAAACAGTTGTCCTTTAGAGAAGGACATCTGCCCATCCTCACGTGGTCTGCACGACATACCCACAGCAAAGTGTTTGCCTCTCGATTACCCTCTGAAATGGCCGAGCACGTTACTCAGTTCAAGGGCTTCTAGGACTGGGGAAGAAAGGCTGGTCAGCCAGAGACTCTCACATCCCATACCTGATTTTAAAAAAAATCTATTAGGATGGTCCCCCTGGAACTGTGCTGGGACCAGTGTCCTGGCCAATCATGTCCCTAGGTTTATGGACAGGGCATTAAACTGACAGAGAGGATGCAGGTGAAAGGAGCTTTCCAAATCCAAAGGGAAAAGGTGAAGCAATGGAACAGCATGGGAATGTGGCTGAAGACAAGCAGAAAGGAACAGGATGGGACAGAGTTTAACTAAAATTGTACATCAGCAAATAGATTTGTGACAGGACATTGTGGAAGAGAGTATATTATGTTTATTTTTTAAATGGACAACGTTGCTGCAATACGGTAGATGGATTTGTGACACAGAGATAAAAGAGATTTAGACACCAGGGAGACATGGATACAGGGTGAACAAAAATATTCAGTGGTTCGTAATCTTGTGCAAACTCAGGCAAAATGGGCAACACTAACAATAATGGTTAACAAAGGCATTACACAGAAAGCATTTGACCTCAGATCATGAAGTAGAGTCAGTCTGAATATAAATTCTGGCGACTACTTGCCAAGGACACAAGCAGCAGAACAGTTTTAGCCACCGAACAGCATTACGTTGCTCATCACTGCATTAAACAGGAACTCATTGGAATTTTTTAACAAAGGCATTGTGATAATTTTGGAAAATTTCAATATTTGTATAATATGGGACAATCACACGGGCAACATTGATATTGGAAGAGGAGTTCGGTTAATTTTTTTTTCAGTGTTTCTTTGAAAAACACATTATGCAACTGGCTTGGGACATAACTATCGCACAGCGACCGTGTAATGAAACTTAGTGAATGAGTAATGTCACCTGGAGAGATCCTTCGGGAAATTGTGATAAAGTGCAGTTTAAAGAAATATAAAGTTTTAAAGTGAATCACAGAAAGGACAAGCTACAACTAGAAACAAAAGTAGCCAATGACATGAGTTTGAGAGGAGAACTGACCAAGGTAAACAGGCTAAACAGACTGAAATATGTGCCTGTCAATGAACAGTGGAAAACATTTGAAGGGACAATGCAAAATACTCAACAAAAGGACAATCAATTGAAACAGTAAAAACCTCAGCAAGAAATTCCCACTGATCCCTCACTCAGGACAAAAGGAATCATACGAGATTATGAGGCTGAGAAGATCACCAAAAAGTACTTAAAATCCTGAAGTGAGAGAGTGTTTTAGGAGTAAATGTTAATGCATTGCAATGGGTCTGCTCGCAGGAGGAGGGCTGTGGGAAGGGGATCCACGGTCAGGGTTCATTGACACAATAGGAACAGGGAGAGGTGAAGGTGCTGGAGGTGGTCAGAGTGTTATAGAGAGTGGTCAGGGTGTCACAAAGCCAGGACGGATTGCTGCAGCTGGAGGGGTTTGCAGAGGTAGGGAGGGATATATGTATTTATATATATTCATTCATGGGATGTTGGTGTCACTGCCTGGAACAACGTTCTTTGACCCCTCTACTAATTACTGAGAGGGTAGCTCAGAGTCAGCCATATTGCTGTGGGTCTGGAGTCACATGTCGGCCAGACCAGGTTAGAATATTTGATGTCCTTCCCTAAAGGAGGTTAGTGAACTAGATGAGTTCTTCCTACTGATCAACAATATTATAATGGTGGCCCCACCAATGTCTTTTACAGCCACAACATGACATCCCAACTCTTACCCTTAATGCTCTCCCCAATGAAGGTAACCATCCCAAACGCCTGCTTCACCCACTGTCTACCTATGACACCACATTCAAAGAACTGTGTACCTGGGTCACTGGATCTCTGACTGACAACACTACCCAGGGCCCGAACATTAACTGTACAAGTCCCACCCTGGTTTGTTTCACCAAAATGGAACTCTTCACCTTTATCCAATTAAACTCCAACTGCTATTCTTCGGCCCACTACCCCAGCAGTACTGTTCATCTTGTTGTATCACAGATAACCTTCTTCACTGTCCACATTGCCACCAATTTCAGTGTCAGCCAAAACAATTACTTACCAGGAAACCAATATTTCCATCCAAACCATTTATCCAAATAACAAAAACCAGTGGACCAACTACACCGCTGGTCACATGCCTCCAGTCAGAAAAACAACATGTCACCCATCACTCTCTGTCTACAACCATCAAGCAAATTTTGTATCCAGTTCACTAGCTCCTCCTGAATGCCATATCCTTTTTACACTGATCTGAGCTTATTACCCAGTTTACCAGACAGAACATAGAACACAGAACAGTTCAGCCCAAAACCCTTCGACCATGATGCTATGCCAACCTTTTATCCGACTGTAAGATCAAACTAACTTACATACCCTTTGTTGTACTATTATCCATGTGTCTGTCCAAGAGTCTATTAAATGTCCCAGATGTGTCTAATTTTACTACCACCATTGACAGTCCATCCAACCACCTACCATTCTCTATCCTCTGATCCATCCTCCATTCACCTTAAAATTACATCCCCTTGTAATAGCCATTTATGCCATAGGAGGAAACGTCTCTGACTATTCACTCTCTCTGTGCCTCTCATCATCTTGTTCACCTCCACAAAGTCACCCCGCCCCCTTCTTCACTCCAATGAAAAAAACCTTAGCTCCCTTAACCTTTCTTCGTAAGAACTGCCCTCCATTCCAGGCAGCATCTTGGTAAATCTCCTGGGTACGCTCTCTAAAACTTGCACATCCTTCCTGTAAACAGGGGACCAGAACTGAACACAATATTCCAAGTGTGGTCTCACCAGGACGCTATAAGTATGCAGTGAAACCTCACGGCTCTTACAGTCAATCCCCTTGCTAAAGGGAGCCAACACAACATATGCCTTTTTAACAACCCTACCAACGTGCGTGGCGATTTTGAGGGATCTATGGACAAGGACCCCATGATCTCTCTGTTCCTCCGCACTGCCAAGTATTCTGCCTTTCACCCTGTATTCAAATTCGACCTTCCAGAATGAATCACTTCACACTTTTCCAGATTGAACTCCATCTGCCACTTCCAGCCCAGCTCTGCGTTCTGTCAATGTCCCATTGCAACCTACAACAGCCCTCCACATTACCCACCACTCCACCAACCTTCATGTTATTGGCAAACTTACTAACCCACTCTCCAACATCCATATCCAAGTCATTTACAAAAATCACAAAGAGCAGAGTCCCAGAGCCGATTGTTACAGAACACCACTGGTCACTGAGCTCCAGGCTCAATACTGTCCATCTGCTGCCACACTCTGTCTTCTCTAGGCCATCCAATCCTGTATCCAGACAGACAGAATTCCCTGTATCCCAATTTTCCTTCTTTTCTGAATGAGCCATCAACATATTCTGCCATATCCTCAAAGAATTCAATAAGGTTTGTGAGGCATGACCTGACCCCTCACAAACCCATACTGACTGTGGCTAATTTAACAATGGTTTTCCAAGTAGTCATAAATCCTGTCTTTAGAGTCCTCGCAAATAATCTGCACACCACAGACATTCGACCAAATCTGTAATTCCAAGGATTCTATCTCCGTAACATGGCTCGGACTTCACAAATCTTCCCTCCTCTGCCATGTTCCCCAGAAGGACACTGGAGGGTGGTGGGGGTTACAGAGACAGAGATAAATATCAGGACTGGAGGATTTTGCAGTGCCAAAAGGAGGCTTCAGTAATTGTGTGGTTTGATGGTGATGAAGGCATTTGAGGAGGGAGGGAGGATTGTAGGGAAATGAGAGGTTTCACAGTTTAGGTGCTTTGTTAGGGCTACAAGTGGTTCCTGAGTTGGGGAGGGTGTAAAGCACTGGTGGATATTACATAAACATGTGGTTTTGGTTGCAATGCAGAAAGAGAATTCAGGAAGCCGGAGAGTATGGGATCTGAACGAGGTTACACAAATGGGAAGAGTTTTCAGGAGTGGAGGTGTTTACAGAGACAGCAATGGTCTGATCTGTAGCAGAAGACCCAGATTGGGAGGGATATGGGGACTGGAGGTGGTTTCACAGGGAAGGAGGACCATAGACCGACAGGAGGTTACAGAAATGTGGAGAGTTGTAGTGCTGACCGGGGTTCATGGAGATGAGAATGTTGGGAGGGATGGAGAAGTTTACAGGGATAAGGATGTTTGTAGGCCAGGGCTGGATCACTGACAGGGAGTGTTTTAGGGAGCTGAGCAGATTACAGAGATAAAGGTGTTTGTATCGACTGGAAGAACAAACAGAGATATGCTGGGTAGTCGTGACTGAAGATGTTTATAGACATAGAAAGGCTTAGGTTCTAGGGGTTATGGAGGCTGTGGAATCTGGATTTCTTTTCAGAGACTGGGATAACAATTTTGGTCAGAGACAGTTTCACAGATAAGGGAGCATAGCACAAACAGGAGGAAGTTGTAGAGGAAGGTGACGTTTAAACAGATAGTGGTGTAAGAGCTGGACAAGGTTATGAAGATGGGTAGATGGTGGAGACACAGGAGGAGCTTACATTGACATGGGGGTGATAGTGACAGGAGGGTGTTAAATAGATAGTGGGTTTTGTAGGGACTGGATTGGGAGAGGCACAGGCATGGAGTGAGTTCGACAGATCAGGAGTACTGCAGAGACCTGAGAGGATTACACTGATAGGGATGGAGGTCGGGTCTCCACAGACTTGGTGTTTAGGGACTGGAAGAGATTTGGTAGATAGGGAGGGATGTAAGAGCTGCAGGAGCTTATGGAGAGTTGAAGAGTTGGAGCAATTTGCAGAGGTAGGTTTCTCAGACAGGAGTAGGTTATAGATAGTGAGGGTTGTGTGGTCTGAGTAAGTCAAAAAGAGGAGGATATTCGCGCCTGGAAGAGGTTACACTGACAGGGACAGTTGAAGAGACTGAAGCAAAAATGCATGGAGAAGGTTACACAGATAGGGAGGTGAGTAGGGACTGAAGGTTACACAGACATGGAGGGTTGTATTGTTAGACGGAGCTGAGAGGGACAGGGACTGGTGTAGGGATTTACACAGATAGGGAAGGTTGTGTTTTTGGAGAAGGTTACACTGACACAGACAGTGTTAGGGAGTGTTTAGTGGACTACAGAGGAGCTCAGAGAGAATGTATTATGGGGACTGGAGGAGATTACAGACACAGAGATGGCTGTCGGGTTGAAAAGAGCTTCTACAGATCCTCGGTGTTGTAAAGCTGGAGGGAGATTATAACAGTGAGTGTTGCCAAGACTTAATTAATTTACTGATATAGAGCAGGTCTCAGCACGTAACTGTCAAAGGAAAGTTGAGACAGTCCAGATGAGTTTTCAGAGATACAAATGTTTATGGGAGTTTCAAGAGGGAACAATGATTGGGAGTGCTGTACCAAATGGTAATAGTTATAGGAAGGGTTCTAAAAGCAGGAAGAGGTGACAGACATATCGATCTTTGTAAGGATTGGAGAAGGTTACATCGTCAAGGAGTGTTTTAGAGTCTGGAGGAGATGACAGTGTTAAGGAGAATATTGGGGATAAGGCCAGGTGTAAGAGACGGGGATGGTTGACAGGGCTGGACAATAACCTGAATAGAATCGCCATCGTATGCAACCAGGCCATTCGGCCCAACCAGTCCATTCCAAACCTCTGAAGAGCATCTGACCCAGACGCACCCCTCTACCTATACATTAAATACTGCATTTCTCGTGGTGAACTTACTTAAACCACACATTCCTGAATACTACAGTCAATTTATGATGGCCAATCCTCTGATGGTGCAAGTTTGGACACACACACACACACACTCAGCAATGGAGCGACACGCAAACACAGTGAGGGAGGGACACACACACACGCACACACAGCGAGGGGGACACGCACTCCCACAGTGAGGGAGGGACACGCACACACGAAGCGAGGGAGGGACATGCACACAGCGAGGGAGGGACACACACACACACAGCAAAGGGGGGGACATGCATCCGCACACACACACACATATACAGATATACAGAGCAAGGGAAGGACACGCACACACAGTGAGGGGAGTACATGCACACACACAGCGAGGGAGGGACACACACACACAGCGAGGGAGGGACACGCTCACACACAGCGAGGGAGGGACACGCTCACACACAGCGAGGGAGGGACACGCTCACACACAGCGAGGGAGGGACACGCTCAAACACAGCGAGGGAGGGACACGCTCAAACACAGCGAGGGAGGGACACGCTCACACACAGCAAGGGAGGGACACGCTCACACATAGTGAGGAAAGGACACACACACACAGCAATGAAGGGACACTCACACAGACAGTGAGGGAGGGACACATAACGAAGGAGGGACAAGCACACACACCGCAAGGGGGAGGGCATGTGCACACAAATTGAGAGGGGGCACACACACACAAAGCGAGAGAGGGACGCGCAAAGACACACACAGAGAGGGGAATACAGACAGACAGACGGCAAGGGAGGGGCACACACACACTGCAAGGGACGGGGACACACACACACACACACACAGCGAGGGAGGAACGCGCACATACACACAGCGAGGGACGGGGACACACACACGTAAAGCGAAGGAGGGACACGCGCACATACACACACACACACATAAACACAGAGCAAGGGACAGACGCACACACAGCGAGGGAGTGACAAACACACACACTTATGGTGAGGGGAATACACGCAGACACACTGCAAGGGAGGGATACGCACATACACTGCAAGGGAGGGATACGCACACATCGTGAAGGAGGGACAAACACACACATGTCGAGGGGGAGGGCATGTGCACAGAAATTGAGAGGGGGCACGCACACACAGCGATACGGGACACACAGACATGGCAAGGGTGGGACACACGCACACAGCAAGCTGGTCACACACTCACACACACGGGACGGACGGACACACACACACACAAACGCAAAGCGAGGGAGGGACACGCACAGATACACACACACAGAGAGCATGGGAGGGACAGGTGCACACATAGCGAGGGAGGGACACGCACAGCGAGGGAGCGATACGTAAACACACACAGTGAGGGGGTTACCCGCAGACACACAGTGAGGGAGGGACACATACACACACACACACACGCACACTGCGAGGGAGGGACACATACACACATAGTGAGGGAGGGATACGTGCACTACACACAGTGAGGGGGTTACCCGCAGACACACAGCGAGGGAGGGACACACACACACACACGCAGCGAGCGAGAGACACACACACAGCGAGGGAGATACACACACACATACACACACTCTGAGGGAGGGACACGCGCGCGCGCACACACACACACACATAGAGCGAGGGAGGGAAGGACATGCACACACACAGCGAGGGAGGGACATACACAAAGACACACAGCGAGGGAGGGACACCTTCATACACAGCAAGGTCGGGACACACACACACAAGGAAGGAGGGACAAGCACACACATGGCGAGGGGGAGGGCATGTTTACAGAAATTGAGAGGGGATATTCACACATTGTGAGAGAGGACACGCACAGACTCGGCAAGGGAGGGACACGCACACATAGCGAGGAGGGACATGCACTCACTAAGCGAGGGGAGAAGCGCACACAGTGAGGGGATATACACAAAGAGCAATGGAGGGACAAACACACACGCACAAGGGACACACACACACACACAAAGAGTGAGGGAGTGACACGCACACACAGAGCTAGAGGGACACACACACACAAAGCGAGGGTGGGGCACGCAGACACACAGCGAGGGACGGGCACTCACATACACTGCAAGAGGGACACACATACTCACAGCAAGTGGGACACACACACACTGAGGGAGGGGCATGCGCAAGCACACAAACACAGACACACGCAGTGAGAGAGGGACACACACACAGCGAGGGGAGTGACACGCGCACACAAACACGCACACACAGAGCAAGAGAGGAACACTCGCAAACATAGCGAGGGGGAGACACATGCACACAGACAGCGAGGGAGGGACACGCACACACAGCGAGGTTGAGACACATACACACAGAGCGAGGGAGGGATACACACACAAACACACACACGCAGACACAAACAGAGCAAGAGAGAGACACTCGCAAACACAGCGAGGGGGAGACACGTGCGCACACAAGAGGGAAGGCTACACACACGCGTACACATCAACAGGGACACACACACACACTCACACAGAGCAAGAGAGGGACACACGTACTCTCAGCGACGGGGAGACATGCACACGCAGCGACGGAGGGCCACGCACACACATGCACAGCAAGAGGGACACACACACACAGCATGGGAGGGAGACACACTTACACGAACACACACACACACTCAGAGGGAGGGACACGCACGTAAACACACACACACACACACACACACACTGCGAGGGAGGGACATGCACTCACACAGCGAGAGAGAGACACATACACAACGCGATGGAGTGACACACACACAAACAGCGAGTGAGGGACACGCAGTGAAGGGGGGACACACAAGCACATACTGTGACGGTTTGACACGTACACACACACAGCGAGGAAGGAACACACAGACACAGCGAGGGAGGGACGTGCTGAGACACGCAGCGAGGGAGGGTTACACGCACACACAGCGAGGGAGGGACACACACACAGGGAAGGAGGGACAAGCAGACACACGGCAAGGGGGAGGGCATGTGCACAGAAATTGAGAGGGTGCACGCACACACAGCGAGAGGGGACACGCGCAGGCACAGTGAGGGAGGGACACACGCACACACAGCAAGGGGGGACATGCACTCACGCACCGAGGGGAGATGCACACACACAGTGAGGGGGATATACACAAAGAGCAAGGGAGGGACGGACACACACAAGGGACGGACACACACAGACAGCAAGGGAGTGATACGTGCACACACATCCAGGCAGAGACATGCACACACAACGAGAGAGAGACACACACAAACACACACACACTCACACAGAGCTACGGAGGGAAGGACATGCACAAACAGTGTGGGAGTGACATGCACACACAGCGAGGAACGGACATGCACATACACAGCGAGGGAGACATACACACACACACACACAGCGAGGGAGGGACACATACATGCACAGCAAGTGAAGGACACGCGTGCGTGCGCACACACAGACACACACGTACACACAACGAGGGATGGACACGCACACACAGAGTGAGGGACATGCACACACAGTGAGAGAGGGACACGCACACACAGTGAGAGAGGGACACATACACACAGTGAAAGAGTGACACACACGCACACGCGCACACACACACACACACACAACACAGCGAGCGTGGGACACAGACACACACAAACAGCGAGGGACACACAAAGAGCGAGGGAGTGAAACGTACAAACACATAGCGAGGGAGGGACACACACACACACACACAGGGAATGTGCACAGAAAGTGAGAGGGGACACGAACTGACACGGCGAGGGAGGGATACACGCACACACAGCAAGGGGGGACATGCACTCACACAGCGAGGGGAATACACACAAAGAGCAAGTGAGGGACAGACACACACCAAGGGTAGGACATGCACACACACAGCGATGGAGGGTCATACACACACACACACAGCGAGGGAGGGACACACACACACAGCGAGGGAGGGACACACACACACACAGCGAGGGAGGGACACACACACACACAGCGAGGGAGGGACACACACACACACAGCGAGGGAGGGACACACACACACAGCGAGGGAGGGACACACACACAGAGAGTGAGGGACATGCACACACAGCGAGGGAGGGACACACACACACAGCGAGGGAGGGACACACACACACAGCGAGGGAGGGACACACACACACAGCGAGGGAGGGACACACACACACAGCGAGGGAGGGACACACACACAGAGAGTGAGGGACATGCACACACAGTGAGAGAGGGACACACACACACAGCGAGGGAGGGACACACACACACAGCGAGGGAGGGACACACACACACAGCGAGGGAGGGACACACACACAGCGAGGGAGGGACACACACACACAGCGAGGGAGGGACACACACACAGCGAGGGAGGGACACACACACACACAGCGAAGGAGTGAAACGTACACACACAGTGAGAGAGTGACACACACACACACACACAGGGAGGGAAGGACATGCACACACATGTGGGATATACACAAACAAACAGAGCGAGAGAGGGACACGCACACACACAGGAAAGGAGGGACAAGCAGACACATGGCGAGGGGGAGGGCATGTGCACAGAAATTGAGAGGGGGCACACACACAGCGAGAGGGGACACGCACAGACATGGCGAGAGAGGGACACACGCACACACAGCAAGGGGGGGCAGGCATTCACACAGCGAGGCGCGATGCGGACACACAATGGTGGGGATATGCACAAAGAGCAAGGGAGGGACACACACGCATACAAGGGACGGACACACACTCACAGAGCGAGGGAGTGACGTGCACACACAAAGCAAGAGGCGCACACACATGCACAAAGCAAGGGAGGGACACGCACACATACACACAGACATAGAGCGAGGGAGGGACACGCATACACACACATACATGCAGCGAGGGAAGGACACTCACATACACTGTAAAAGGGTCACACATACTCATAGCAAGAGGGGACACGTACACAAAACGAGGGATGAACACGCTCATGCTCAAGCACACAAACACAGACACACAGCGAGAGAGGGGCACGCACACACACAGCCAGTGAGGGACGTGGACACACACAAACACACACACACACAGCAAGAGAGGGACACACTCACACACAGCAAGGGGGGAGACACATGCTCACACAACGAGGGAGGGCCAAGCACACACACGCACACCAAGAGGGACACACACACACACATACACAGAACAAGGGGGGAAACTCACACATACACAGCGAGGGAGGGACACGCACATACACAGCAAGGGAGGGACACACACACACAGTGAGGAAGGGATACACCCACAGACAGACACATACACACACACACATACAGAGCAAGGGAGGTACACGCACACACACAGAAAGGGGGGACGTACACACACAGCGAGGGAGCACACACACACACGCACAGCGAGGAAGGGACACACACACAGCGAGGGAGAGACACGCAGCGAAGGGACACACACACAGCGAGGGAAGGACATGCACGCGCACATACACAGTGAGGGAGGGGCACACACATACACAGAGTGAGGGACACACACACACAGTGAGGGAGGGGCACACACACACACACAGCGAGGGAGGGGCACACACACACACACACACACACACAGAGCGAGGGAGGGACACGCTGAAACACGCAGCGAGGGAGGGAGCATGGACACACACAGCGAAGGAGGGACAAGCACACACACCGCGAGGGGGAGGGCATGTGCACACAAATTGAGGGAGACACACAAACGCAAAGCGAGGGAGGGACACGCACAAATATACACACACACACACACACACAGCGATAGAGGGACACGAACATACACACAGTGAGGGGGATACACGGCGAGGGAGGGACACACACACACACACACATACTGCGAGGGACGGGGACACACACATGCAAATCGAAGGAGGGTCACGCAAACACACACACAGTGAGGGGGATACAAGCAGACTCACAGCGAAGCAGGGACACGCACACACAAACACAGACACACACACAGAGAACAAGAGAGGGACACTCGCAAACACAGCGAGGGGTAAGACACATGCACACACAAGAGGGAAGACCACAAACACGCGTGCACATCTAGAGGGACACACACACACACAGCCAGGGAGGGACATGCACACACAGCGAGGGAGGGTCACACACAAACACACACACACACAGAGCAAGAGAGGGACACACGCACACACAGCGAGGGGTCCACGAACACACACGCACAGCAAGAGGGACAAACACACACACACAGCAAGGGGGAATCTCAAACATACACAGCGAGGGAGGGACATGTACACACACAGCAAAGGAGGGACAAGCAGACACACGGCGAGGGGGAGGGCATGTGCACAGAAATTGAGAGAGTGCACGCACACACAGCGAGAGGGGACACGCGCAGGCACAGTGAGGGAGAGACACACGCACACACAGCAAGGGGGTCATGCACTCACACACCGAGGGGACATGCACACACACAGTGAGGGGGATATACACAAAGAGCAAGGGAGGGACACACACACACACAAGGGACGACTGTGTTCCCGAGCAACAGCCAGTGAAGCCATCTTCACACTGTTACCACACTGTAAGTAATCTAATCTAATCTAATCTAATCACACACAGCGAGGGAGTGACACGCACACGCAGCAAGAGGGACACACACACACACACACACACAAAGCGAGGGAGGGACACGCACACATACACACAGTTAAGGGGATATATGCAGATACACAGCGAGGGCGGGACACGCACACATAGTGAGCGAGGGACACACAAACAGCGAGGGAGTGAAACATACACATACAGAGTGAGAGAGTGACACACACACACACACACATACCCACAGCGAGGGAGTGAAACGTACACATACAGAGTGAGAGAGTGACACACACACACACACACACACACACACCTACCCACAGCAAGGGAGGGAAGGACATGCACACACAAAGCGATGGAGGGTCATACACAAACACACACACACGGAAGGAGGGACAAGCACACACACGGCGAAGGGGAGGAAATGTGCACAGAGCGGGGGCACGCGCACACAGTGAGAGGGGACATGCACTGACACGGTGAGGGAGGGACACGCACTCATACAGCGAGGGAGCAACACGCACACACATAGCGAGGGAGAGACACATAGCGAAGGAGGGACAAGCACACACACCGCGAGGGGGAGGGTATGTGCACACAAATTGAGAGGGGGCACACACACGCAAAGCAAGGGAGGCACATGCACAAATACACACACACACACACACACGAGGGAGGGACATGCACATGCACACAGTGAGGGGGATACATGCAGACACACGGCGAGGGAGGGACACACACACTGCGAGGGACGGGGACACACACACGCAAAGCGAAGGAGGGACACGCAAACACACAGCGAGGGAGGGACACACACACTGCGAGGGACGGGGACACACACACGTAAAGCGAAGGAGGGACATGCGCACATACATACACACACGCACAAACACAGAGCAAGGGAGAGACGCGCACACACAGCGAGGGTGGGACAAACACACACACTTACGGTGAGGGGAATACAAGCAGACACACCGAGGGAGGAACACGCACATACACTGCAGGGATGGGACACGCACACACCGCGAAGGAGGGACAAGAACACACATGTTGAGGGGGAGGGCATGTGCACAAAAATTGAAAGGGGGCACACACACACAGCGAGAGAGCACACACATAGACACGGCAAGGGTGGGACACGTGCACATGGCAAGCTGGTCACACACACAAGGGACAGAGACATACACGCAAAGCGAGGGAGAGACGCATACATACATACACCACACGAACACACAGCAAGGGAGGGACATGCACACACGCACACATGCACACAAGAGACGGACACACACACGCAAAGCGAGGGAGGGACACGCACACATACACACACACACACACATAAACACAGAGCAAGGGACGGACGCGTGCACTCATACAGCGAGTGAGCAACATACAAACACACACAGTGAGAGGGTTACCCGCAGACACACAGCGAGGGAGGGATGCACACACACACACACACACACACAGCGAATGAAAGGACACACACATGTCAAGGGGAGGGCATGTGCACAGAAATTGAGAGGAGGCACACAGACACACAGCGAGAGGGAACACACACAGACATGGCAAGGGTGGGACACACAGACACAGCAAGGGACACACACACACACACACACAAGGGACAGACACGGACACACAAAGCGAGGGAGGGACATGCACACATACACACACATACACACAGAGCAAGGGAGGGACATTCACACGCGCACACACACACACACAAGGGACGGACAGCCACACGCAAAGCGAGGGAGGGACATGCACACATACACACACAAACACAGAGCAAGGGAGGGACATGCACACACGCACATACACACGGGATGGAAACACACACGGGACGGAAACACACACGCAAACCGAGGGAGGGACATGCACACATACACACACACACAAGCACAGAGCAAGGGAGGGACACATGCACACACAGCGAGCGTGGGATACACACAGCGAGGGAGCAACACGCAAACACACACAGTGAGGGGGTTACCTGCAGACACACAGCGAGGAAGGGACACACACACACACACACACATACACAGAGCGAGGGAGGGACACACACACACAGACACAGTGAGGGGTGAGACGCACACACACACACTGCAAGGGAGGGACACGCACACACACACACACACACACAGGGAAGAACACGCTCACACAGCGAGGAAAGGGCAGACACACACACACACACACAGCGAGCGAGAGACACACACAGCAAGGGAGGGACACGCACACACACAGCAAGGGAGGGACACTTGGTCGGATACTTGGTAGTGTGGATGAGCAGAGGGATCTTGGTGTCAATGTACACAGATCTCTGAAAGTTGCCACCCAGGTAAATAGTGCAGTGAGGAAGGCATATGGCGTATTGGCTTTTATTGGTAGAGGAATGGAGTTCCGGAGTCCTGAGGTCATGATGCAGTTGTATAAGACTCTGGTGCGGCCGTATCTGGAATATTGTGTGCAGTTTTGGTCGCCATACTATAGGAAGGATGTGGAGGCACTGGAACGGGTGCAGAGGAGGTTTACCAGGATGTTGCCTGGTATGGAAGGAAGATCGTATGAGGAAAGACTGAGACACTTGGGGCTGTTTTCATTAGAGAAAAGAAGGTTTAGGGGTGACTTGATTGAGGTGTACAAGATGATTAGGGGGCTAGATAGGGTTGACAGTGTGAACCTTTTCCCGCGTATGGAGTCGGGTATTACAAGGGGGCATAAATTTAAATTAAGGGGGGGTAGATATAGGACTGAAGTTAGGGGTAGGTTCTTCACTCAGCGAGTCGTAAGTTCATGGAATGCCCTGCCAGTAGCAGTGGTGGACTCTCCCTCTTTATGGGCATTTAAGCGGGCATTGGATAGGTATATGGAGGATAGTGGGTTAGTATAGGTTAGGTGGGCTTGGATCGGCGCAACATCGAGGGCCAAAGGGCCTGTACTGCGCTGTATTCTTCTATGTTCTATGACACGCACACACACACACACACACACACAGGGAAGAACACGCACACACAGCGAGGAAGGGGCAGACACACAGCGAGGGAGGGACATGCACACACACACACACACACACACACACATACAAACACTCAGATTGAGGGAGGGACACTCAAACACAGCGAGGGAAGGACATGCCCACACAGTAAGGGAGGACCATAGACAAACACACACAGCGAAGGAGGGACACGCTCATACAAAGCAAGGGAGGAACACACACACACACAGGGAAGGAGGGACAAGCACACACACGGCGAGGGGGAGGGCATGTGTACAGGAATTGAGAGGGGACATGTAAAGACACAGCGAGGGAGGACATGCACTCACACAGCGAGGGGAGAAGTTCACACACAGTGAGGGGGATATACACAATGTGCAATGGAGGAACACACACAAGGGACTCACACACACACAAAGAGCGAGGGAGTGACACGTGCACACACAGCCAGGGACACACACACACACAAAACAGGGGTGGGACACGCACATACACTGCAAGAGAGACACACATACGCACAGCAAGACACACACACACAGAGCAAGGGAGGGACACGCGGATGTGCAAGCACACAAATAGAAACACACACAGCGAGAGAGAGAGACCCACATACACAGCCAGGGAGGGACATGCACACACAGCGAGGGAGGGACACACACACAGACACACAGAGACACAGAGACACACACACACACATACACACACAGATACACATAGAGCAAGAGAGGGTCACTCGGAAACACAGGCGAGGGGGAGACACATACACACACAGCGAGGGAGGGCCACGCACGCACAGCAAGAGGGACACACACACACACACACACAGCAAGAGAGGGATACGTGCACACACAGCGAGAGAGGGCCACGCACACACACGCACACACACGCACACACAGCAAGTAGGGGAAACATACACTTACACAGCGAGGGAGGGGCACACACACACACACACACACAGACAGCGAGGGTGGGACCACACAAACACACAGAGCGAGGGAGGGACACACACACTCACATACACACACATACACAGAGCGAGGGAGGGACACACGCACACACACAGACAGACACACGCAGAGCAAGAGAGGGTCACTCGCAAACACAGCGAGGGGGAGACACATGCACACACAGCGAGGGAGGGCCACGCACGCACGCGCACAGCAAGAGGGAGGGACACACACACGCACACACACACAGCAAGAGAGGGACACGCGCGCACACAGCCAGGGAGGGACATGCACACACAGCGAGGGAGGGACACACACAAACACACACACGTATACACACACACACACACACACAGAGCAAGAGAGGGATACGCACACACACACACTGAGGTGGAGACACATGCACACGCAGCGAGGGAGGGCCACGCACACACACGCACAGACACACACACCAAGAGAGGGACACTCGCACACACAGCCAGGGAGGGACAAGCACACACAGCGAGGGAGAGTTACACACACACAAACACAGAGCAAGAGAGGGATACGCACACACACAGTGAGGTGGAGACACATGCAGACGCAGCGAGGGAGGGCCACGCACACACAGCAAGAGGGACACACAGACACATACACAACAAGTAGGGGAAACTCACACATACACAGCGAGGGAGGGACACACACAGACACCGACCGTGAGGGTGGGACCACACAAACACACAGAGCGAGGGAGGGACACACATATACACACACACACACACACACACACACACAGAGGGAGGGACACGATGTAAACACACACACAGAGGGAGGGAGGGATACGCACACACAGCGAAAGAGAGAAACATACACACAATGCGATGGAGTGACACACACTCAAACAGCGAGTGAGGGACACGCAGAGAAGGTGGGACACACAAACACATTCAGTGAGGATGTGACACGTACACACAAACAGCGAGGAAGGGACACACAGACACGCGCACATATACACACACAGCGAGCGAGGGACTTGCTGACACACGCAGAGAGGGAGGGATGCGCGCACACACAGCGAAGGAGGGACAATCACACACACAGCGAGGGAGGGATAAGCACACACACAGGGAAGGAGGGACAAGCAGACACACAGCGAGGGGGAGAGCATGTGCACAGAAATTGAGAGGGACACATGCACACACAGCGAGAGAGGACATGCACAGGCACAGCGATGGAGGGACACGCACACACACAGAGCGAGGGTGAGACAGTGAGTGCGGGACACGCTCACACACAGAGCGAGGGAGGGCCACGCGCACACAGTGTGGGGGACACGCACACACTGCAAGAGTGAGAGACATGCACTCACACAGTGACGGAGGGACACGCACACACAGCGAGGGAGGGACACGAACATACACAGCGAGGGAGGGACACACACACACACACACACACACACACACACACACACACTGCGAGGGAGGGACACACACACACACTCACAGCGAGGGAGGGACACACACACACACACACACACACACACACCAAGGGAGGGACACGCGCACACACACACACACAGCGAGGTAGGGACACGCGCACACACACACACACACACACACACACACAGCGAGGGAGGGACACACACACACACAGCGAGGGAGGGATACGCACACACACAGCGAGGGAGGGACACGCACACACACAGCGAGGGAGGGACACTCGCACACACACACACACACAGAGGGAGGGACACACACACACCGAGGGAGGGACACGCGCACACATACACACCCCGAGGGAGGGACACGCGCGCACACACACACACACACACACACACACAGCGAGGGAGGGACACACACACACAGCGAGGGAGGGACACACACACACAGCGAGGGAGGGACACACACTCACAGCGAGGGAGGGACACACACACACAAACAGCGAGGGAGGGACACACACACACACACACACAGCGAGGGAGGGACACACACTCACAGCGAGGGAGGGACACACACACACAAACAGCGAGGGACACACACACACACACACAGCGAGGGAGGGACACACACACACAGCGAGGGAGGGACACACACACACACACAGCGAGGAAGGGACACACACACACACACAAACACACAGCGAGGGAGGGGCGCACACACACACACACACACACACACACACAGCGAGGGAGGGGCACACGCACACTCACTGCGAGGGAGGGACACACACTCACAGCGAGGGAGGGACACACACTCACAGCGAGAGAGGGACACACACTCACAGTGAGAGAGGGACACACACTCACAGTGAGAGAGGGACACACACTCACACACACACAGCGATGAGGGACACACAGACACACAGTGAGTGAGTGATACGCATACACACACATACAGAGCGAGGGGAGGACACCCTCACACACTGCAAGAGGGCACACACACTAACAGCCAGAGGGGCACACACACACAGCTAGAGGGGCACACACACACACACACACACACACGAGGGTGGGACACGCAGACACGGCGAGGGTGGGACATGTGCTCAGAAAGCGAGGGGACACACACACACAGAGTGAGGGGACACACATACACAAAGTGAGGGAGGGTGACACGCAGACATACACACACACAAACACACACAGAGTGAGGGATGGAATATGCTAACACACACAGTGAGGGAGGTACAAACACACACAGTGAGGAGAGTTACACACACAGCGAGGGAAGGGGACACACACACACACACAGAACAAGGGAGGGACACGTGCACACACAATGATGTGTCTCCTCGGACGTGTAATCGTCCAGCTCTCACTCCAGTCTGCTCCCTCACAGGGTCACCGTCTCTGTGACTCCCAGGTACAACTAGGCCTCGATCCTCAGTGCTGATTTATATTCTCCCAGGTGTGAGTCAGCCTCAAGCTCCTGCTCCAAGTTGCCCCCTCACACGGTCACTCCCTCTGTGACTCGGTGCTGATTTCGAGCCTCCTGCTCTGCTTTTTATCCAAATCCAAGTCCCAGTCGGCCTTGACCCTCGCTGCTGATTTATATTCTCCCGCTCTGTGCTGCCCTCCCTCAGGTTCTCTCCCCTTGTGACTCCCAGGTAATGGGCGGCATCAAGCCTCAGCTGCGATTTATAACATCCCGTTCCGCACTGCTCTCTTACAGGATCGCCGCTGTGCCTGAAGTGGGGAAAAGAAGGATTAGACTGAGCAGAGGGTGTTATAGTGACTGAGGGAGCTGTAGTGGATGAAACAGGTTATCTGGGGAGCTAGGCAGACCTGCAGTAACTAAAGAACGTTACTGGAAGATACAGCGAGAGTTGCAGACACTGAAGAAGGCAAAGGAAATAGAGAGATGGTGGCTTGTTCAGTCTAAAGGGCTTCAAAGTTTGAGAGAAGATTTGTAGCTCGGGTGCTCATTGTTGTGGTTCTGCTCGCCGAGCTGGGAATTTGTGTTGCAGACGTTTCGTCCCCTCTCTAGGTGACATCCTCAGTGCTTGGGAGCCTCCTGTGTAGTGCTTCAGTGATCTTTCCTCCGGCATTAAGAGTGATTTGCATCTGCTGCTTCCAGTTGTCAGTTCCAGCTGTCCGCTGCATGGTCGGTATATTGGGTCCAGGTCGATGTACTTATTGATTGAAACTGTGGATGAGTGCCATGCCTCTAGGAATTCCCTGGTTGTTCTCTGTTTGGCTTGTCCTATAATAGTAGTGTTGTCCCAGTCGAACTCACATTGCTTGTCATCTGCGTGTGCGCCTACTAAGGATAGCTGGTCGTGTTGTTTCGTAGCTAGTTGGTGTTCATGGATGTGGATCGTTAGCTGTCTTCCTGTTTGTCCTATGTAGTGTTTTGTGCAGTCCTTGCATGGGATTTTGTACACTATGTTGGTTTTGCTCATGCTGGGTGTCAGGTCCTTCGTCCTGGTGAGTTGTTGTTTGAGAGTGGCTGTTGGTTTGTGTGCTGTTATGAGTCCTAGTGGTCGCAGTAGTCTGGCTGTCAGTTCGGAAATGTTCTTGATGTATGGTAGTGTGGCTAGTCCTTTGGGTCGTGGCATGTCTTCTTTCCGTTGTCTTTCCCTGAGGCATCTGTGGATGAAATTGCGTGGAGTTAGACCCCACCCCGCAGCTCATCAATAAAATAAACAACACACTGAGAAACCTACAAAAAAAAACGGACAGATAACCAGGTTTGACCTACAGAGAATGAAAAATGAAAGCAATGACACCCTCAGATTTTATGGACTACCTAAAGTGCACAAACCAGATATCCCACTCAGACCCATAGTATCACTACCTGGGACACCATCACACAAACTGGCTAAAGAACTACAGCAGAAACTGAAACACCTGATCAGCGGATCCAGACATTCTGTACAGTCAACACAGGAATTCTTGGACACCATCAGAAATAACACACATAGACAAGGAAGAAACTATGGTCTCATTCGATGTAACGGCATTGTTCACCTCTATCGACAAAACCCTAGCCAGAGAAACAATAGCCAACCTGCTGGACATACAGAACAGACAACAAGACGGGGAACCTATCAACAAAGACGTCATACTCAAACTACCGGACCTGTACCTCACAACACACTTCACATTCAACAACCAAACATATGAACAAATCAATGGCACACCCATGGGCTCACCCATCTCTGGACTCATAGCAGAAGCGGTAATGCAAAGATTAGAACAAACAATCTTACCGCAAATTCAACCCAAACTCTGGGTCAGATATGTGGATGACACCTTTGTAATCATTAAAAACACAGAAATAGAGAACACACACCGGATCATCAATGCCACACTCACAGGAATCCGATTCACTAGAGAGGAAGAAAAGGATAACCAACTCCCATTCCTAGATGTGACGGTACAGAGAACATCTAACGGAGAATTCACCACTAAGGTAAACAGGGAAGCCACACACACAGACCGAGTCCTGAACTACGAAAGCAATCACCCCAACACACACAAAAGAAGATGCATCAAGACACTGTTCAAAAGGGCCACAACACACTGCGGTACACCAGAACTGCAAAAAGAGAAAGAAGAACACCTATTCAATGTATTCGCCAAAAATGGATACCCCCGCAATTTCATTAGGGATTATCTGTATGGATTTGCTAGACGACTGTCCTCTGACATTGATACTGGATCAATGGTGCTGGAAGAGCACAGCAGTTCAGGCATTTTTTACCTTTTTACCCTTTGATATTGATGAGGGCAGTGCAGATGATGTGATTTATATGGAGTTCATTAAGGTCTTTGACGAGGTCCCACATGAAAGGCTGGTCCAAAAGGGAAGAGCCCATGGTATCCAAGGCAAGTTGGCAAATTGGGTCCTCAATTGGTGGTTTTTGTGATTGAAAGCCATTGTCCAGCAGATGTACCACAGGGATCTGTGCTGGAACCATTGGTGGCTGTTACATACATTAATAACTTGGATATCAAAGCAGAACGAATCATTAGTAGGTTTGCAGATAACATGAAAGGTGAGGGTGATGTTCACAGTGAGGGGGATGGTCTCAGGCTGCAGTATGATATCGATCTGATGATAAACTGAGCAGAGTAATGTCAGACAGAGTCTACTTCTGATCACTGTGGAAAGCCTAATAAATGAATGATATACATCATGAATGGTAGGTCCTCATGGAGTACTGAGGAACACAGGGACCTTGGTGGGCAAGTCCCTGGATGTCTGAAGGTGTCAGCACAGGTAGACAAGGTGGGGAATACACCTGAACTGGGAGCAGGAGGGGGACCCACATCCTGTTGGGGAACGTTTCTGGAGCTACCCGAGAGGATTTAAACTCATCTGGCAGGGCTGTGTGACCCCAAAGAGTCGTAAGGCCAGAAAGAAAGTTGAGGCTGGTACAAATGTTCAAGAGAGCAATATAAGTAGACAAGGCAGGCAAGTACATAGCAGACAATGAGGGAAAACTGGTAGATTAAACTGCAGTTATTTCAATGCAAAGGGTTAGACAGATAAGGCAGATGAACCCAGAGCGTGGATGGGAACATGGGATTGGGATACCATAGGTATTACAGAAACACAGCTGAGGGAGCAACAGGACCAGTAACTCAATGTTCCGGAGACAGATGCTACAGGAAGGATAGAACAGGAGGCAAAACAGGAGGAGAGCTGGTGGTTTTGATTGGGGGAAACATCCCAGCAGTACCTTGAGGGAGTATTCATGCAGAATCGCCCAGTTAAGCGATATTAGTGGAACTGAGAAATAAAAATAGGCCATTAGTTTTCTACGGTCGGACTACAGTGATAGGCAATGGGAGATAAAGGAGCAAATATGTCAGGAGATTTCAGATATCTCTTAGAATAATAGGGTTGTAATGATAGGGGATCTTAACCATTCCAAACCTGGACTGGGATTGCTACTAAGTTAAGCATTTGGATGGAAGGAATTTGTTAAGTGTGTTCTGAAAACTCCCAGTCATTATGTAAGTGGCCCAACTGGAGAATGGGGCTAAACCTGACCTCCCCTTGGGAAACAAGGTCGGGAACGGGACTGAGGTGTTAGTGGGGGAGCACTTTGGAAAGTTACCACAATTGTATTAGTTTGAAAATAGCGATGGAA
The DNA here is from genome assembly GCF_037043375.1 of Chiloscyllium plagiosum. Taxonomy (NCBI): domain Eukaryota; kingdom Metazoa; phylum Chordata; class Chondrichthyes; order Orectolobiformes; family Hemiscylliidae; genus Chiloscyllium; species Chiloscyllium plagiosum. The sequence continues at coordinate 70,603,640 of NW_028270169.1, read as the reverse complement.
AAGGACAGGCCTGGTCCACAAGTTCAAGTTATTTAATGGAGCAAGATAGTGTTAGACATGAATTTTTAAAGTAGATCTGGGGAGGCTATTTGCAGATAAAGGGAAGTCTGGCAAGTAGGAATATTGTAAAACCGAGATAAAAGGAGCCTTCAGCGCCAGCGTGTTCCTGTTAGTGTGCAGCTCAATGCTGACTGAATTAGGAAACACTGGCTGGGTTTCAAGGCTGTGGTCAAGATAAAATGGGTCAATGTCAGATATAACTGGCTGACTCAAGGGAATCCCTTCAGGAGCATCGGGGCTGTAGAAATACACTAAGGATGGAAATCAGGAATGTAAAAAGGGGACACGAGATAGCTTTGGCAGATAAAGTTAAGGAGAATCCAAAGAGACTCTACAAGTGTATGAAGAGCAAAAGAAGAGCTCGGGACAAACCCGGTATCCTTAATGATCAATGAAGCCAACGATGTGTGAAACTACAAGATCCGAAACAAATATTTCACTTTGGAACTTACTGTGGATAAAGACTGGGGCGCTCAGGGAACTAAACAGTGTTTGGCCTGACTACTATTGGAATACTGTGTGCCATTCTGGTCTCAATGCCATCGGGAGGATGTTGTGGAACATGAAAGGGTTCAGAAGAAATGACCAAGGATGCTGCCAGGGTTGGAGGGCTTGCACTTCAGGGAAAAGCCTGAATAGGCTGGGGCTGTTTTCACTTGAACATGGGAAGCTGAGGAGTTAACCGATAAAAGGTATTTAAAATCATGATGGCCATCGACATGGTCAATAGACAAGGTCATTTCCCCAGGCGAGGGAAACTTTTCAAAGGGATCTAAAGGACAACTGGCTCCCGCAGAGTGGATGGAATAAGCTGCCAGAGCAAATAGTGGAGGCTGATAGAAATACATTTAAAAGGCATGTGGATGGGTGTATGAATAGCAAAGGTTTAGAGGGATATTGGCAAAATTGTGGCAAATGCGACTAGAAACGCCATGCAGGAGTTGGTCCGAAGGGCCTGTTTCCGTGCTGTACATCTCTATGACTCAATGTCTTGAAATGAGTCCACATTATAGAAAAGGAGGTGCTGGAGGGTTTAAAACACAAAGGTAGATAAATCCCCAGGACCTGATCAAATGGATCTCAGGACAATGTGGGAAGCTGGTGAAGAAATTGTAGGGCCCCTAGCAGAGATATTTGTACCATAGAGAGCGATGTGTGATAGGCTGTTAGACTGGAGGATGGCATTGTGGACAGTGAAGAAGGCTTTCTGAGATTACAAAGGGATCCTGATGAAATGTGTGAATGGCTGAAAAACTGTAGATGGAGTTCAATCTGAATAAATGTGAGGTAATGCATTTGGAACAACAAACACGGGCAGGGCTTATACAATTAATGGCAAGACCTTCAGTAGTATTGTAGAACAGAGGGACCTCAGGGTTCAGCTACATAATTCTTTGAAGTTTGCAACATAGAGAGACAGGATAGTTTAAAAAAAGGTGCTAGCCTCACTTGCTTTCATTGATCAGTCCTTTGGATATAGGAATTGGGAAGTCGCATTGAGATTATCCAGGCCATTGGTGAGCCATTGGTGAGTCCACTTCTGGAATACTGTGTCCAGTTCTATTCGCCCAGTTATCGGAAGGATATTATTAAGCTGGAAAGGATTGGGAGGAGATTTACTGGGATGTGGCTGGGTACGAAAGGCTTCAGTTTAAAGAAAGGCTGAATAGGTTGGTATTTTTCACTGAAACCTGAATGTTGACAGATGACCTCATAGAAGTTTATAAAATCATGAGGGGGGTAGATAGAGTTAATGGGAGTTGTCTTTTCCCATGGACAGGGGAGTTTCAAGACAAGGCACTACATTTTTAAGTTTAGAGAAGAGACATTTTAAAAGAAGACACGAGAGGCATATTGTTACACAGAGGGTGGGTTGTGTGTGAAATGAACTTCCCAAGGAAGGGGTGAACATGGGGACAATTACAATGTTTAACAGACATTTCGATTAGTACAGGAATAGGAAAGGTTTGAAGGGACATGATCCAGGAACAGGCAGGTGGGATGAGATCCGTTTTAAGAGTATGGTTAGCGTTAACCGAACAGTGCGGTCTGACTCTCTGACTATGATTATAATGTAGTGTCATCAATTAAGAAAGGCTGCAAGAGAAAGCCAGGGAACTACAGACTGATGAGTGAGACATCAGGGTGGGTCAGTTGTTGGAGGTCATTCTGAGAGCTAGGCCTTACATGCATTTGGAAAGATAAGGCCTGATTACAGACGGTCAGCATGGCTTTGTGCGTGGGAAAACATGTCCCACAAACTTGACTGGAGTTTGCTCAAAATGTGACCAAGAAGATAGACGAAGGCAGAGCAACAGACATTGTTTCTGGCTTCCGCAAACCCTTGTTCAGGGTGTAACATGATGCACTGGTTAGTAAGGGGAGATCACAAGGGATCACGGAGAGTTAGCCAACTGGATACAAAATGGGAAGACAGTGGGAGACAGAGGGTGGTGGGAGAGGGTTGTTGTTCAGACTGGGGCCTCTGACCAGCAGTGTGCTGTAAGGATTGGTGCTGGGACCACTGTTGTGCACCACTTACATAAACAAGTTGAGTGAAAATATAGGAATCCCTGTTAGTATGTTTGTGGATACCAAGATTAGTGGAAGAATGGGCAGGGAATATAGTTATCGAAGAGGATGTTCATCAACTGGGCCAGTGGGCCAAGGAATGAAAGATGGAGTTTAATTCAGGTGTTGGATTTAGTTCAGACAAACAAGGGAGGACTAACACAGTTAATGGTTGGGCCCGGGACAGTGTTGTAGAAAAGAGAGAGACCAGGGGCGCAGTTACTTTGTTCCTTGGACTGGCATCACAGGGTGACAGGGTGTTGAAAGCGGCAATTGGCACACTTGTCTTCATTGGTCAGAGCATTCAGTGCATGAGTTGGAGATATTGGTAACACTGTCGTCTATATTTCTCCTGGGCAGAGGAGGCCACGGGGTGATCTTATAAAGGTTTATGAAACCATGTAGGGTCTAAGTAAGGTGAATTGCCGAGGGTAGGTGATTCCAAAGCTAAAGGCATAAACGTGAGGTAAGAGCAAGGATTTGAAGAGGGAGCTGAGGGGCAACATTATCCACAGAGGATGGTGCATAGATGGAACGGGCCGCCAGAGGAAATGGTAAAAACAAGTCCAATTACGACATGGAAAAGACACTGGGGCAGGTACATGGAGAGGAGAAGGTTTAAAGGGATATGAGCCGAACACAGGCAAATGCAACTCATTCCATTTAGGAAACCTCGGCCGAAGAGTCATGCCGCACAGAAACAGACCCAATGTCTCCAGTTATTGTAGGAGGAGACTATCGAGACAAGGCATGTTGTAGAGACTGAAGCAAGTTACAGCGATACGGATGGTCATCTGGACTGGAGGTTTCAAATCTGTGAAATAATTGGTGAGAGGGGAGGGGATGACAGAGATAGGAACTGTTATAGGAGTTAGAATGATTGAAGACACTGGTCCACAATACAAGCCATAGATACAGTGTTGGAGAGGGAATAGGGAACAGAAAGATCCCAGGCTGCATTACCACCCTCTCGTGGGAGGCCTGCTTTCCCCTCAGTTGTTCTGATGCTCCCTAAGAAAGCACAGGCATGGACTGATAACTGGGAATTCCCGATGCTGTCTCATTACAACAAAACCTGCAGCAGGCGTGGTGATTGAGCCTGGGTTGTGTTTGTACTGTGCTCCCCCTCCAGCACTTTCTCTATGTCATGTCTTGTTAGCTGATGTTTGGATCCCCCTTATTACTTTCTGCTCTGTGCACTGGAATGATCTTACCTGGGAGCAGGATTTATTGAAGACTCCCGACCTCCCTGACTTTGTCTTTCTGGCTGACTAATCATCGTCCCAACCAGCAGTTGGCAAGTCTATTGAGTCAGGAACTCCAAGAGTACATATAGAAGACACAGAAACAGGCAGAATGGGAAATTAGACTGATGCTATGAGGGTTACACATATAGAATGGCACTGAGCCCACAGAGATCTGGAAAATCCCAGTCTCCATTCCTGACCTGTGCTGCCTCATCTCTCTGGAGTGGAGAATTCTGTTGGCTCATGATCTGGAGTAGCTTCAAAAGTGAGAGACGCTGACAGAGGCAGCAATCAGAGCCACATAGTGAGGGATACCACATGGAGAGGTACTGAGTCACATCACCAGAGTGCCGGGCCAAACAATTGTGCAGGAAGAAAGGGTTTTGATTCATGTTGCACTGGCATATACAAACTGTGAGCAGGCGAAGTGATGGCCTAGTGGCATTATTGTGAGACAGTTTATCCAGAAACTCAGCAAGTGTTCTCTGGACACAGGTTCAAATCCCACCATTGCAAATAATTGAATGTGAAGTAAATGCTTCAAAAAGATGTAATTAAAAATCTGTAAATGTATATTAAACAATTGCTGATGTTAAGAAAAATCGTTCGGGTGCATTCCTGTCTTTAGTGAAGTAATCTAAGATGGGACTGGGATAGCACAGGTATTACAGGAACAACAGCTGAGGGAGGGACAGGACAGGCAGCTCAATGTCCCAGGGGACAGATGCTGCAGGAAGGACAGAAGGGGAGCTGAGAGAGGAGGAGAGCTGCTGGTTCTGACTGGGTGAACCATCCCAGCAGGACTGAGAGAGGATATTCCTGTGGGACCGCCCAGTGACGCTGTGTCCGTGGGATTAATCAGTAACAATGGGTCTTCCCTTTCCTCTGATTGTTCTACAGACCCCGAGAGCCCCGCCCTCCTGCACCTTGACCTTCTCAAGATGGCGGCCCTGAGCGCTCCCTCTTCCCTCAAACAAATGGCGGCCGTGACCCTGGGCCGCTTCCCTGATCAGAGACCGCCGCCTCCTCACCCGGGCCTGGACGGTCTTTATCGAGTTATTTTTAACCTGTATCCGGGATTTGTGAAATCTCTCCGCTCCTTTCTCCCAGCGAGGCTCCCACACACCGGCTCTGAGCGCCGTTCTCTGAAGCCGATCGCAGCCGCTGCCGGAGAAAGCAGCTCCATGTCTCGCTCTGTCATGACGAATGTGACACTGCGCATGCTCTGCATAGAAACCAAACTGCGCGTGCGTCTGAGGTTATCGGTGAGTTGATATATAATATTCCTATCTGCACAGAATTATGGGTGAAATATTAGTCATTAACAATTGCTCTGTCGACTTACAGTCATAGATATGTCTAGCTTGCCAATAAATTGTTTGTTCCAATTCAACCATACCGGCCAGGTATATAAATTACCAATCGCTCTGGGAATTTGAAAATAAGTTTTTTACTCGAGTTGTGTAAATCGATTGGAAATATGTATGCTATCAGATTTACATCTCAACTATTTCTTAAAATGTCACATAGATTTATGAGAAAGGTTTAACGCTGTACCATGGAGTGAGAACGATCAATCGTGCAAAACACTTTGCTTTCTGACCAATCCTGAAGCGTTCACTCGCCGAGAATGCTTTGGCCCCGCTCCTCACGCACTCTGGTTGGAAGACCGGCCGCTGCTCGGTCCTCTAGTTCCGCCCCTTCCTCCCAATTGCAGAGTTGATTCAACTGGCCAAGCAAAAGAAACATTAAGGGACAAGGGAACTTAGAGTCGATGCCTTCTGATGCGGTGAAAATACCCTGAATCTTGGACCGAGAGGCCAGAGATTAATTCACAACTTTGTGGGCGGCACGGTGGCACAGTGGTTAGCACTGCTGCCTCACAGCGCCAGAGACCTGGATTCAATTCCCGACTCAGGCGACTGACTGTGTGGAGTTTGCACGTTCTCCCCGTGTCTGCGTGGGTTTCCTCCGGGTGCTCCGGTTTCCTCCCACAGTCACAAAGATGTGCAGGTCAGGTGAATTGGCCATGCTAAATTGCCCATAGTGTTAGGTTAAAGGGGTAAATGTAGGGGTATGGGTGGGTTGCGCTTCGGCGGGTCGGTGTGGACTTGTTGGGCCGAAAGGCCTGTTTCAACGCTGTAAGTCATCTAATCTAATCTCTAAAACTTGTGCAGGTTTGTAATAACATCCTTGAACAAGTTCATTAGGAAAAACAAGGGAAGTCCGGAACAGCACTAAAACAATAACAAAACCCATGCAATATGGTGGGACTCTCAATGCTCAGATGATTTTAGTCTTTACCAAGTGTTTCAGGGCCCCAGTGGGTCCCAGTTCAGACTGTTGCACTCCTTCTCGTGCACAGCCAAATACCACAATTGTGTGGCAAAGTGTTGTGGTGGGAGATAGAGGTGCTTTTCTGAAAGGCATTCGGTTTTGGAGGTGATAAGAATTGAGAAGGAGTAGGGTTTTGTATGGAGTTACCTGTTCCCCTCCTGTTGCAGCATCTTATTATTGCCCTGATTCTACCTCGTACATGTTTGGTAGATATCAGTGACATTTCGTAAGCCCACAATACAAGATTTGTCAGGGTAAAAACAATGACTGCAGATGCTGGAAACCAGATTCTGGATTAGTGGTGCTGGAAGAGCACAGCAATTCAGGCAGCATCCGAGGACAGGCAAAATCGACGTTTCGGGCAAAAGCCCTTCATCAGGAATAAAGGCAGAGAGCCTGAAGCATGGAGAGATAAGCTAGAGGAGGGTGGGAGTGGGGAGAGAGTAGCATAGAGTACAATAGGTCAGTGGGGAAGGAGATGAAGGTGATAGGTCAGGGAAGAGAGGGTGGAGTGGATAGGTGGAAAAGGAGCTGGGCAGGTCGGACAAGCCGAGTTGCTGGAGGTTAGAAACTAGGATGAGGTGGGGGAAGAGGAAATGAAGAAACTGTTGAAATCCACATTGATGCCCGGGGGTTGAAGTGTTCCGAGGCGGAAGATGAGGCGTTCTTCCTCCAGGCGTCTGGTGGTGAGGGAGCGGTGGTGGAGGAGGCCCAGCACCTCCATATCCTCGGCAGAGTGGGAGGGGGAAGTTGAAATGTTGAGCCACTGGGCGATTTGGTTGATTGATGCGGGTGTCTAGGAGGCGCCCAGTCTCCCCAATGTAGAGGAGACCGCATCGGGAGCAACAGATACAACAGATGATATTAGTGGATGTGCAGGTAAAACTTTGATGGATGTGGAAGGCTCCTTTAGGGCCTTGGATGGAGGTGAGGGAGGAGGTGTGGGCACAGGTTTTACAGTTCCTGCGGTGGCAGGGGAAAGTGACAGGATGGGAGGGTGGGTCGTAGGGGGGCGTGGACCTGACCAGGTAGTCACGGAGGGAACGGTCTTTGCGGAAAGCGGAGAGGGGTGGGGAGGGAAATATATCCCTGGTGGTGGGGTCTGTTTGGAGGTGGCGGAAATGTCGGCAGATGATTTGGTTTATGCGAAGGTTGGTAGGGTGGAAGGTGAGCACCAGGGGCGTTCTGTCCTTGTTGCGGTTGGAGGGGTTGGGTCTGAGGGCGGAGGTGCGGGATGTGGATGAGATGCGTTGGAGGGCATCTTTAACCACGTGGGAAGGGAAATTGCGGTCACTAAAGAAGGAGGCCATCTGGTGTGTTCTATGGTGGAACCGCTCCTCCTGGGAGCAGATACGGCGGAGGCGGAGGAATTGGGAATACGGGATGGCATTTTTGCAAGAGGTAGGGTGGGAAGAGGTGTAATCCAGGTAGCTGTGAGAGTCGGTGGGTTTGTAGAAAATGTCAGTGTCAAGTCGGTCGTCACTGATGGAGATGGAGAGGTCCAGGAAGGGGAGGGAGGTGTCAGAGATGGTCCAGGTAAATTTAAGGTCAGGGTGGAATGTGTTGGTGAAGTTGATGAATTGCTCAACCTCCTCACGGGAGCACGAGGTGGCGCCAATGCAGTCATCAATGTAGCGGAGGAAGAGATGGGGAGTGGTGCTGGTGTAATTACGGAAGATCAACTGCTCTAAGTAGCCAACAAAGAGACAGGCATAGCTGGGGCCCATACGTGTGCCCATGGCTACCCCTTTGGTCTGGAGGAAGTGGGAGGATTCAAAGGAGAAATTGTTAAGGGTGAGGACCAGTTCGGCCAAACGAATGAGAGTGTCGGTGGAGGGGTACTGTTGGGAACGTCTGGAGAGGAAAAAACGGAGGGCTTGGAGGCCCTGGTCATGGCGGATGGAGGTGCAGAGGGATTGGATATCCATGGTGAAGATGAGGCGTTGGGGGCCGGGGAAACGGAAGTCTTGGAGGAGGTGGAGGGCGTGGGTGGTGTCTCAAACGTATGTGGGGAGTTCCTGGACTAGGGGGGATAGGACAGTGTCGAGGTAGGTAGAGATGAGTACAGTGGGGCAGGAGCATGCTGAGACAATGGGTCGGCCAGGGTGGTCAGGCTTGTGGATCTTGGGAAGGAGGTAGAACCGGACAGTGCGGGGTTCCCGGACTATGAGGTTGAAGCTGTGGGTGGGAGATCTCCTGAGGTGATGAGGTTGTGTATGGTCTGGGAGATGATGGTTTGGTGATGGGTGGTGGGGTCATGGTCAAGGGGGGGGTAGGAAGAGGTGTCCTCAAGTTGGCGTTTGGCTTCAGCGATGTAGAGGTCAGTGCGCCAGACTACCACTGCGCCCCCTTTGTCCGCTGGCTTGATGGTGAGGTCAGGATTGGAGCAGAGGGATTGGAGGGCTGCGCGTTGTGAGGGTGAGAGGTTGGAGTGGGGGAGGGGGGTCGACAGGTTGAGGCGGTTAATGTCCCGGCGGCAGTTGGAAATGAAGAGGTCGAGGGCAGGTAATAGGCCAGCGCGGTGTGTCCAGGTGGATGTAGTGTGTTGGAGGTGGGCGAAGGGGTCCTCGGAAGGTGGGCGGGAGTCCTGATTGTGAAAGTAAGCTTGGAGGCGGAGACGACAGAAGAATTGTTCGATGTCACGGCGTGTATTAAATTCATTGATGCGTGGATGGAGGGGGACAAAGGTGAGTGCTTTGCTGAGGACTGATCGTTCGTCCTCAGTGAGGGGGAGGTCTGGGGGGATGGTGAAAACTCGGCAGGGCTGGGAGCCGGGAGCTGGTGTAGGTGTAGAGCTGGGAGTGGGGTCGGAGCCAGTACCTGGAGTGGGTGTGATGGTGGGGGGAATGGGGGTAGAGTCATGAGCAGGGGTAGTGTTTCCCTCGGGGTTCTGGGGGGTGGGGATAGTGACAGTGGGGTCTGTGGGGGGCGTGTCAGCAGAATGCAGGTGAGTGGCGCTGGTGGGGGCGGAGGTGGTGGCAGACATGGCAGTAGGGGTGACGGAAGTCACTGAGCGTGTGGCATCAGCGATGATGTGAGGGCCGGATTTGTCACTCTGTTTAAGACATCAGAAATCTATTGTATCACTATAGTCATAGAACAATACAGCGCAGAACAGGCCCTTTGGTCCTTGATGTTGCGCCGACCTGTGAACTATTCTCAGGCCAACCCCCTACACTATCCCAAAATCACACATGTGCTTATCTAAAGGATTGTTTAAATCTCCATAATGTGGCTGAATTAACTACATTAGCAGGTCGTGCATTCCACGCACTAACCACTCTGAATAAATAACCTGCCTCTGATATTGATCTTAAATCTATCACTCCTCAATTTGTAGTTCTGTGCCCTAATACGCAATGATGTCATCATCCTTGAAAAAGACCTGCACTGTCTACCATATCTCAGCCTCTGATCATCTTGTATGTCTCTATCAAATCCCCTCTTGACCTTCTTGCCAATGAGAACAGGTTCAAGTCTCAACTTTTCCTCATAAGACCTTCCCTCCAGACAAGGGAACAACCTCGTAAATCTCCTCTGCACCTTTTCCAATGCTTCCACATTCTTCCCGAAATATGGGCACCAGAACTGCACACAATATTCCAAGTATGGCTGCACCAGCATTTGTATAGGTGCAGCATGATATTGTGGCTCAGGAATTCAATCCCTCCACGAATGAAACCTCACACACCGTATGCCTTCTTAACAGCACTATCTAACTGGGTGGCAACTTTCAGGCATCTATGTACATGGACCCCAACATCCCTCTGCACATCCACAAACCAAGAATCTTTCCATTGACCCAGTACCCTGCCTTCCTGTTATTCTTCCCAAAGTGCATCACCTCACATTTAGCTGCATTGAACTCCATTTGCCACCTCTCCGCCCAATTTTGCAGTTTATCCATGTCACCCTGCAACCTGTAACATTCTTCCACACTGACCACTATTCCACCGATTTTAGTGTCGTCTGCAAATTTACTAATCCATCCACCTATGCCTGCATCTAAGTCATTTATTAAAATGACAAACAGCAGTCGTCCCAAAACAGATCCTTGTGGCACACCACTAATAACTGGACTCCAGGCTGAATATTTTCTATTAACCACCATTCGCTGCCTTCTCTCAGAAAGCCAGTTTCTAATCCAAACTGCTAAATCACCCTCAATTCCATGTCTCTGCATTTTCTCCAACAGCCTACCATGTGGAACCTTATCAAAGACTTTACTGAAGTCCATGTATACCACGTCAACTGCCTGACCATCATCTACATGCTTGTTCACCTTCTCAAAAAACTCAGAGGATTGTGAGACACGACCTGCCCTTGATGAAACCATGTTGACTATCTGAAATCATATTGTTGTTTGCTAGATGATTATAAATCTTATCCGTTATAATCATTTCCAATATCTTTCCGACAACAGAAGTAATGCTCATTGGTCTATAATTACCTGGGTCATCTCTACTACCCTTCTTGAACAAGGGCACAACATTTGCAATCCTCCAGTCCTCTGGTACCAAACCTGTAGACAATGACGACTGAAATATCAAAGCCAAAGGCTCAGCTGTCTCCTCCCTAGCTTCCCAGAGAATCCTCGGATAAATCCCATCCAGCCCAGGGGACTTGTCCAGTTTCACTCCTTCTAGAATTGATAACATCTGTTCATAACTAACCTCGATCCTTTCCAGTCTAACATCTCTTACCTCATTCTTCTCCTCTACAATATTCTCCTTTTTCCGAGTGAAAACCGATGAGAAATGTTCGTTTAGCACCTCTCCGATCTCCACAGGGTCCACACTCAACTTCCCACTTCTGTCTTTGATTGGTCCTATTCCTACCCTATCCCTTTATTCCTCACATACCTATAGAATGCGTTAGGGTTCTCCTTTATTCTATTTGCTGAAGACTGCTCGTGTCCTCTCTTTGCTCCTCTTAACTCTCTCTTTAAATCCTTCCTAGCTGATATGTGCTTCTCCATCCCCTCATCTGTACCATCTTGCCTCATCAACACATAAGCTCCTACATCTTCTTAACAAGAGATGCAATTTCTGCAGTAAGCCACAGTTTCCTTACCTGATCACTTCCTCCCTGCCTTACAGGGACATACCTATCAAGGACACGCAATATCTGTTCCTTAAACCAGCTCCACATTTCAATAGTCTGCATCTCCTGCATTTTGCATCCTAATTCTTGCTGAATCGCATTATAATTGCCCCAGCCCCATTGATAAATCTTGACCTGTGGCATGTACCTATCCCTTTCCAATGCTAAACTAAATGTAATTGAATTATGATCACTCTCTCCAAAAATCTTACCTACAACTAAATCAAACTCCTAGTCTGGTTCATTACCAAGGACCAATCCAATGTGGCCTCATCTCTTGTCGGCCCTTCGACATACTGTGTCAGGAAACCCTCCTGTACACATTGGACAAAAACTGATCCATCAGACATACTAAAGTTATAGCATTTCTAGTCAATGTTGGGAAAGTTATAGCCCCCATAATGACCACCCTGTTACTTTCACTCCTACCCAGAATAATTTTGCTAATCCTCCCTTCCACCTCTCTGGAACTCTGCGGAGGCTTATAAAAAACTCCAAGCAGTGTGACCTCTCCTCTCCTGTTTTTAACCTCAGCCCACACTACCTCAGTAGATGAGTCCTCATCAAAAGTTCTCTCAGCCTCCGTTATACTATCTTTGACTAACATGACATGCATGGACCCATTGCAGAGCTTCAAACTCCATTAGGCAGGCAGACTCAGTCTGGCACCTCCTCTGTCCTTAAGACCATCTGCACTGCCTGCGCTCCTCCATTTTCCTTTTGCACATTCCCTTTCCAATCCACCCCACCTGCATCACTCCACAATTGGAGCTGTCAAGGGCAGAAGTCTGTGGAAAACCCTCCCTAACCTTCTCTATCCTCCTTTTAAGATGTATTTTAAAATCATTCTCTTTAATCAATGTTTTGATCATCCATGAAGCATCTTAGGAGATTTGCCATTCTGAAAGATTCCATGCAAAGCAAGTAGTTTTTGTTATTGCCATACATTAGGAGAAACAGGAATGATGCATTCAAAATTATAACAAGAAAGTCACTGACAGGTGTAGTGTGCAGGCCACCAAATAATAACATCACATTGTGATGGGCAATAAACAAAGAAATAACTAATGCCTGTAAAAATGGTACGGCTATTATCATGGGTGATTTTAATCAACATGTCGATTGGTTGAACCAGCTCAGTCAGGGTAGCCTTGAGTTTGTTAACTGTATCCATGATAGTTTCATTGAACAGTATGAAATGGAACTGACAAGGGAGCAGGCTATCCAAGATCTGGCCCCTGTGCAATGAGACAGGAATGATTAATGACTTCAGAGTTAGGGAACCTCTTGGAAGACGTGATCTCTGTATGGTTGAATTTAGAATAGATATGCCAAGTGTGAAGGTAAAATCTAATAGGCCTGGGTCCTGTGCTTGAACACGGGGAACTACAATAGAATGAGGGAGAATCTGGATAAAGTAGACTGAAAACAATGATTTTATGGTGGGACTATTGATGACCAGCGGCAGATTTTCAAAGACATGTTACAAAGTGCTCAGTAAAAGTATATTCCAGTGAAAAGGAAGGACTGTAAGAAAAGGCATACTCTGCGATGGGTATCTAAGGAAAGCAATCAAATTGAAAGGGAAGGCATACAAAGTGGCCAAAAATAGCCTGAAACTAGAACTGGGAAAACTTTAAAGGTCAACAGAAAGTCACAGCAGAGCTATAAAAAATAGTAATTAGAACAGGAGAAAAATAAACTAGCACAGACTATAAAGACAGAGAGCAAAATTTCATATAAATAATAAATAAATAAATAATTTTGCGAAAAGAATGGCTAAAGTAAATGTTGGTCCCTTGGAAAATGAGAAGAAGCATTTAGTTATGGGATATCACAATGGAGGATACTAATATCTTGCCAGTAATTAACAAAGAGACAACGGTAGGTGTGGATTTGGAAATTATCATTATTATGGAATAGCTAGTGTTGACTGTTGGAGGTAATTGTTCTAATGATAGAAAAGTCTCCTGACCCTGATGGAATGCATCCCAGGGTACTCAAGGAGATGCCAGGAGAAATAGCAAATGCACTGGCAGTAAGTTTCCAAAATTCACTGGACTCTGTGGCAGTCCCAGCAGATTGGAAAGCAGCAAAAGTGATGACACTATTTTAAAAAGGAAGTGGACAAAAGATGGGAAATTATACACCAGTTAGCTTATTCTCTGTCATGGGAAAGATGCTTGGGTCTATTATCAAGGAAGAAATAGCAGGGAATCTCGATACAAATTGTCCCGTTGGACGGACGCAGCATGGTTTCATGAAGGGCAGGTCATGTTTGACAAATATTTCAGAATTCTGTGAAGATATTACGAGCAAGGTGGACAACGGGGACTCAGTGGATGTGGAGTACCTGGATTTCCAAAAGGCCTTCAACAAGGTGCTGTGCAAGAGACTGTTGCATGATATAAGGGTGCATGGTGTTAGGGGTAGAGTATTAGCATGGATAGAAGATTGGTTGAATAAAAGGAAGCAAAGTGTGGGGATAAATGAGTATTATTCTGGCTGGCAATCAGTGACTAGTTGTGTGATTCTGGGATCAGTGTTGAGACTGCAAATATTTACAATTGATACAGATAATTTGGAGTTGAGGACCACATGTAGGGTGTCAAATTTTGCATATGAGACTAAGATGAGTAGCAGAACAAAGTGTGCGGAGGACTGTGAAACTTTGTAGAGGAACATAGATACATTGAGTGAGTGGGCAATGGTCTGGCAAATGGAATACAATGTTCATAAATGTAAAGTCATACTGTTTGTTTGGAGTAACATTACAAAGGAGATTATTACTTGACTTTTAAAAAGTTGCACATTTGCTATGCAGAGGCACCAGGGTATCCTTCTGCATGAGGGTTGGTCACCAGGTATAACGATCCATTCAGAAGGCAAATGGAATTTTGTCCTTCATTGCTGAAGGGATTGTGTTTAAATGTAAAGATTATGTTCCAGCTGTGTTGGGTGAGGTCACACCTGGAGTACTGCATGCAGTTTTTATCTCCTTACATGAGAGAGGACGTCCTGGCTCTGGAGGGCGTGCAGAGGAGGTAAACTAGGTTGATTCCGGAGTTGAGGGTGTTGGCTTAACAGAGACTGAGTAGATTGGAATTGTGAGAAATAAAACTCACAGTATAATAAATTTCAGTCTGAGTCAAAATCTGAACCAGCGAATTTTATTGGAACCTTCTTGCAAGAAGGGGTTACCAGTGGGCACACACATTCAGGGATTGCTTTACAATGTATACAGTTTTAATTTTCGGTATTCCCCGTTTACCTCATAGGTCTTCATACCTATCAATCTCCCTTATTGCGTTCTGCCACTACCCAGGTCCGCTCTGCCATTATTACTTGCCCCTTATCCAAGCAGGCGACCCTCCCCCTCTGTAAGTGCTGACATAAGGGAGATTTTGCTAAACCTCGATCTTGATGTTCTTTTCACTTTATCTGTTTGCTTGTAACATCTTCCATTGTTCATAGGTACATTCCATTCCTGAATATACATTTTAACAATATGTCTTTTCTTGCCTAGTTTATGAGCTTCAGCTATCTCAGCTCTTTTGCTGAAATTGTAAATTATTTAAACTATCATGATGGAAGAAATTATTTGCTAGAATAATTATGCACTAAAGTTACTCAATTATCCACAATTATATACTAAAGTTAGTAATTATTTACCTATTTCCCACAATTATATGCTGAAGTTAGTACTCAATTTCACTGTTCAATGTTCGCAGGAGGACAGTAAAACACTGTTTTACCTATATCCCACAGGATTATATTCATTGTAATTCAGAAGAATGGAAACATAAAATAATGTATGGAATGGATAAAACAAAAGTAGTGAGGATGTTTCCACTGGCAGGTGAAGCGAGGGCAACATGGCATCATCTCAAGATTAGAGGCAGCAAATTTAGCACTGAATTGAGAAATAACTTCTTAACCACTATGGAATTAATTTCACAGGAAAGTAGTTGATGCTAGTTCAATAAACGTTTTTAAAGCTAAGGTAGATTTTTATTAAAAATGAAATAATCAATTAAGGGATGTGGTGAGAACGCGGGTAAATGGTTCTGCGTCCACGAAATGATCTTGTTGAATAGCAGAGAAGGCTCGAAGGGCAGGAAGGCCTTCTCCTGTTCCTAGTTCTTTTGTTCTTATATTATGCATTCCTCCCTCACTCGTGACTTGCAGGTGCTGGTTTTGGATTAGGATGGACAAAATTATAATTTAGTGAACACCCACTTTAGAGTCCAACAAGTTTATTTGGAAGCACTAGTTTTGCTCCTTTTTCATCAGGTGGTTGTGTGATTTTTAACATTGTAAAAACAATGACTGCAGATGCTGGAAACCAGATTCTGGATCAGTGGTGCTGGAAGAGCACAGCAATTCAGGCAGCATCCGAGGACAGGCAAAATCGACGTTTCGGGCAAAAGCCCTTCATCAGGAATAAAGGCAGAGAGCCTGAAGCGTGGAGAGATAAGCTAGAGGAGGGTGGGGATGGGGAGAGAGTGGCATAGAGTACAATAGGTCAGTGGGGAAGGAGATGAAGGTGATAGGTCAGGGAGGAGAGGGTGGAGTGGATAGGTGGAAAAGGAGCTGGGCAGGTCGGACAAGTCCGGACAGGTCAAGGGGACAGTGCGGAGCTGCAAGTTTGAAACTAGGATGAGGTGGGGGAAGGGGAAATGAGGAAACTGTTGAAGTCCACATTGATGCCCTGGGGTTGAAGTGTTCTGAGGCGGAAGATGAGGCATTCTTCCTCCAGGCGTCTGGTGGTGAGGGAGCGGCGGTGGAGGAGGCCCAGCACCTCCATATCCTCGGCAGAGTGGGAGGGGGAGTTGAAATGTTGAGCCACTGGGCGATTTGGTTGATTGGTGCGGGTGTCTTGGAGATGTTCCCTAAAGCGCTCTGCTAGGAGGCGCCCAGTCTCCCCAATGTAGAGGAGACCGCATCGGGTGCAACGGATACAATAAATGATATTAGTGGATGTGCAGGTAAAACGTTGATGGATGTGGAAAGCTCCTTTGGGGCCTTGGATAGAGGTGAGGGAGGAGGTGTGGGCGCAGGTTTTACAGTTCCTGCGGTGGCAGGGGAAAGTGCCAGGATGGGAGGGTGGGTCGTAGGGGGGCGTGGACCTGACCAGGTAGTCACGGAGGGAACGGTCTTTGCGGAAGGCGGAGAGGGGTGGGGAGGGAAATATATCCCTGGTGGTGCGGTCTGTTTGGATTTTTAACATTGTCCCCTCTCGTAAGTTATGAACAGCAGCAGAAGCCACAAAGCAGTGCGCATGCTCCAACCAACAATGGGCCCCGGGTGATTGATGTCAGCAGCGGACCAATGGAAAGACGGGGCAGAGCTGGAAGACCTGTCTTTCCATTGGAAAGCTGGAAGTAAATGAGGGGTGGGACTAGACTATACCACGTGATTATCCCCGCCGTCGGCGCACATGTTCAGGACGTGTGGCTGGAGAGCTGTCGGTAAGGAAAGAAATAAACAGCAGGAAGCGGGAGGGTAATGGTGTTGGTATGGGCTGAGAGGTTTTAAATACATTTGGTGCACATCGGAAAACACAAATTTGAAACTTACAGTCCCGTTTTTGCAGCAAAGGGGAAAATGCCTCATTGAGCGATCCTGCCCAAGTGAGCGCTGCCATCTTTATTCGGGGCAACGACTCACAGGACACGTGCGCAGCCGCCAGCTTTGTAGGGGGCAAAGTTCAGAGGGGTGTATGTGCAGCTCTCCCTGATAGAGTCATGGGGCAGGATTTACACAGAGCACATTCAAACCCAGGGAAATGGATGCTTTTTATTCTGGATATGTCTCGTCATTCATTTAAAAAAATTTGATGTGAAGAGAGGCGGTACAGATAGTACGTTTGCAGATGACACCAAAATTGGAGGTATTGTGGACAGTGAAGAAAGATATCTCGGAGTACAATGGGATATTGATCAGATTGGTCAATGGGCTGAGGAGTGGCAGATAGGGTTTAATTTAGATAAATGTGAGGTGATGCATCTTAGAAAAGCAAATCAGAGCAAGACACATACTGAATTGTAAGGTCTTGGAGATTCTTGCTGAACAAATAGACCTTGGAGTGCAGGTTCATAGATCCTTGAAAGTAGATAGAATAGTGAAGAAGTTGTTTAGTATGCTTTCCTTTATTGGTCACAGCATTGAGTAACGGAGCTGAACAGGACATTGGTTAGGCCACTTTTGAAATATTGTTTACAATTCTAGTCTCCCTCCTATCAGAAGGAGGAACTGAAACATGGAAGGTTTGAGAATTGATTTTCAAGGATGTTGCGAGTTGGAGGATTTGAGTCACAGGGAGAGGCATAATAGGCTGGGTCCATTTTCCCTGGAGTGTCATAGGCTGAGGTGTGATGTTATAGAGCTTAATAAAATCATGAGGTGCGTGGATAGCATAAATAGACGAGATGTTTACCTTGGGTTTGTGGAGCCCAGAACTAGAGGATATAGGTTTAGGTTAAGAGAGGAAGATTCAAAAGGAGCCTGAAGGGCAACTAAAATTGGAACACTTAAAAAGCATTTGAATAGGAAGGGTTCAGAGGGATGTTGGCCAAATGCTGGCAAATGGGAATAGATTAGGTTAGAATATCTGGTTGGCAGAGACGGTTGCACCAAAGAGTCTGTTTCAGTGCTAGTCATCTCTGACTGTGATATCATAAAAGTGAACACTGTTCTGATTCTCCTCTGGTCTCCTTGATGTCCATTTGTTCATTATCTTGCTTCCTCAGTGTCTCGTGTGTATTTTTGCTCTGTTTAGTATTTTACTATTATGTTCACAGACCCTTTTGTAAATGAATTGTCTACTGCTGCCCAACTCATGACCATATGCTTCTCATTATCAGGTTTTTTTTCCCACAATATCTTTGATAGTCAAGAATTCTTTTTTCCAATAAGCGAGTAAATTTTCCTTCTATTTCTAACAGCCAAATTCTGCACCATTTTTGTTCTCTATAATTCATACTGCACTCTCTGAAAAATCGTGTGTATTTCTCCTTCCACAGGTACCAGTGATCAATGCCAAAGCCCTGGTGCCTGTGGAGAGGGTAATATTTGACTTCTTGTACAGCTGCAGTTTGGATGGTGAAGGTGCTCCCACAACGTGGTTTGGTAAGAGACCGAACAGATTATTCACTCAGCGATAGTGACGAGTAGAAGATACCGGTAAAAATCAATAGGTTTTTAATTTCACAAAAACATTATTGAGAACTTTTGACAAAAGGCCAAAGATGGAGAATATTATGCCAGTGCTAGAGCAGTACTTGTCTTGGTGGGCAGCAAGTTCTGGAGCACAGCCATCAGTCTTATTGCGACAATGTTGGCAGGGCCCAGAGCCTTTACACTATTTGTCCATTTCTTGATCTGATTTGAAATGAGTTTTCAACTAATCCAATTCACATCTGTGTCAGGGACCAATGGGGAAGCTCATTCACTTGGCACTGCTGGCTGAAGATTGCTGCAAATGCTGTTGTCGTATCTGTTACATGGATGATTGAGACCCTTCTGTCTGTAGGGATGGGGATATCTGTGATGCTTCCTGCAGTGAGTTGTTTAGTTGTCCATCACCAAGCATGACTAGGTGTGGCAGAAATGCAGAGCTCAGATCTGATCCAGTGGTTGTGGGATCACATAGTTCTATTTGGTGTTGCTTGCACTGTTTGGCATGCAGGTTTGGTAGCTGCACCAGGTTGGCACCTCAATTTTATGTACTGGTACTGCTGCTGGCATGTCGTCCTGTATTCTCCATTGAACCTGGGCTGATCTCCTGGCTTGATGTTATTGGTTGAGTGGGGGATATACCAGGCCTTGAGATTTCAGATTGGGCTGGAGTACAGTTCTGCTGCTGTTTTTGGCCCACAGTGAGGCAGAAGTTGCAGTGTCAAGAGGACTGACTTTGTGGTTGTACTTTCCAGGGCATTGGTAGATGTAATAAGGTCTATCTAGTTTCCTTCCTTTGTTGAGACTGTGCAGTGATTAATACAGTGAGTGATTGGGTGGGCCACTGTCAGGAATGCAACTTTTAAAAACAGGTTTTGTGATTTTTTTTATGCATAATTTCAGTTGCATCACAATGTAAATGTTTGCTATGAATTCTGTGCCTCAGAATTGTGCCCTCCACAATCACCTGATGAAGGAGCGGCGCTCCGAAAGCTAGTGTGCTTCCAATTAAACCTGATGGACTATAACCTGGTGTTGTGTGATTCTTAACTTAGAATATGACAGCACTACTAACAGGACTGCATGTAAACAGGCTCAATCCAGTTAATCAATACATTCGGAAGGATTTCCTCCAAGTTTGATGACTCAATACTAGTCAAAACCGTCAACTTCAACCTGCAATGTTGCTCTTAACAAAAACTTCAGGCTGACACAAAGCTCCCCACCCCACTGCAATGTGGTAACCGGGCCCGGCCCAGGAACTGGGACATTTGTGGACTGTGATCTCAAAGGAAGTGAGAAAACACAATTCTGACAGATTAGTCCTCAAAGGTGAGTAGCAAGTTTGAGAAAAGGCCGGTGGTATGCCACCTTGCACTTAGCTTAATTGCATTTCTTATTTACAGTTGTGTTTTGCAAAGTACAAAGAACTGTGTTTTCCATGGTTGGGGAGTTTTATCCTAGTTGATCACAGTTGCTGCCTCTTGCTCCCCAAGTCAAATCATAGGATCTATATAAAAAAATAAACTGCAGGTGCTGAACCACAGAAACAAAGTGCTGGAGAAACTCAGCAGTTCTGAGGGCATCAGTGAAGTGAAAAAAATGTTACATTTCAAGTTCACTAACTCTTCGTCTGAACGGACAAATGGTCATGAGACTTTGAACTTACAATGTTTTTCCCCCCTCAGAGATGCTGCTGGACCTGCGGTTCTCCAGCACTGTGCTTTCTATAGTGAACTTTATTTACAAAACAGATCGGAAAAATACTAATCTCCAAAAGTGAAAGGTTCATTGCAAACATGAGCATAGTTTCCACACTTGAGTTACACAAGTACGTCTCAGTTTAAAAACAAGATTTAATGTCAAAGTGACATTCCATCTCAAAATTAGCCAAGTTACACCAGTAATAAAGCTCATCCACCCAATGAGGCACTTCAGCACAACATCCTGCAGTGTTGTACACAGCCACCTTTACCAAAGAATGATCACATGTCACAAAATTGAAGGCCAAGAGCATGTCTCTTTAAAGGAGCTGAAGTCAAACTCAATTTTTGGAAGGATTTTTATTAAACCTGATTGAACATTTAAACCTCAGAGCATAATCTTTGCTTTTTTAAACAAAATGTGTTGGAAACATCCCACATCTTGCTAAAGGCTCAGTTCGGTCTGATACATAGAGCCAAAGGTCAAACAAACATCTCACTTTCCATTCACTTCTACAAAGGGCTGACATCACATTTCTTCAGGATTTAAAGTATTTTATAAATTGTTTGTAAAATCATTAGTCACATTAAAGAACTGGACAATAAATGTCATTGTATACAATAAGAGTGAAGCCTGTGACAGCAGATTTAGCTTTGGAGGGCAGTTATGCGTTTTCTAAATTCTGGGAGCACTTTGGGAGACTGCTCCCAGGTGGTGATAGTGAGCGTATCTGGAATGCACTGTTTAGATTTGGGAATCCATGGGAAACAATCTGTGGTTTCACTAATACTTGGCTTGCGTTGTTGGTGTACAGTAAGCAATTCATAAAGTTACTTATGTATTGTTGTTGACTACCTGAATGGTATTCAAATCTTCCAGGTTGCCTTCTATAGTGTAAGTGTATCTATTGTAAATATTTGGAATATTCCAGAACTGCCCAGTGCTTGGCAAATTCAGGGGGGACAAAAAAATCACATTGAGTAATTTGAAATTAACAATCCAAGAGGACTTAACCACTGAAGTATTCAATTCAAATAGTTAAATGGAGTGCTCACATTTAAAATACCTCTTCCTGATCTTTGGGCACCCGGTACGGAGGAAGGAGGGCAGGTCTGAGGACCTCCTCATGGGTCTGCTCCTGGGCCTGGCCAAACCGGCCATTAACAGGTCCAGGCAGCGGGCCGTGGAGGGTGTCGTTATGGCCGACTGCCTGCCCCTCTTCCGCGGCTACGTTAGGGCCCGGGTGTCCTTGGAGAAGGAGCACGCGGTGTCCACCAACACCCTGGAGTTGTTCAGGGAGAGGTGGGCGCCACAGGGAGTGGAGTGCATCATTTCTCCCTCCAATTCTATGTTGATTTAGTCCCTACCCTCCCCTTCACTGTTTTGATCACACAGCACTGCCCTTTGATGTGAAGGGCAGTGTTTGTCACTGGCCACCCGGGTGTTTTCCTATCTTCCTGGTGGTGAAAATTGAATAAAGATTCGTGCACTTTGTGTCTTTCACTGTGTCTCACACCTGCACACACACACCATGGGTGCTGGGGGAAAGAAATAAGCACTACCGCACTTAGGTGGTAGTGTGGGGAAATAAAAATAAATAAATAGGAAAACAATAACCTGTTTATTTATCTTCCTTGTTAAAAAAAAAACAAAAAAAAAACAAAATTAAAATACCTCTTATCCATAAGAATGGATGGACTGACAGAATTGTGACCAAATTCCTAGCTGGGGCATGTGAAATGTGCTTTGATAAAGTCACCTGCATTTACCAACAATAATTTGGCAAGCTTGGAAATTTAAAAAAACAATACGAGCTTCATTGCTGCTCCAGTCGGGTCCCAAGCTCTGTGCAAAAGTAACAATGTTCAGGTTTATTGCATACACTCTACAGATCCTGCAAGTTTCCCCAATGAGCATAGTCCATCCAAATGATGTTGCTAACTTTGGCCAACTCATTTCTTTCCAAGCCTCTATAACCTGAAGAGTGACCAGAAGCAATTACTCCCCATATGTGGGAACATTACCGACGAGGATTATTTCCTTCAGAATTGACTTCCATATATTCAGTGCCCAGAAAAAATAAAAAGCTTGTCACCTTTTATAGAGCAATGATTCAGTGGGAGTAAAACGCTAAACTTTTCTTGCTGAACAATCAAGCTGCCTAAATTTTAAAAATGAACACTTCTTAATAGTTCTTAATAGATCTATTAAGAATGAACACTTGTAATAGATCCTAACGAAAAGTATTGTGCAAAACAAATCACATGATACATAGTTATTCAGATAATAAAACAAGTTTGTTCAGTGAAGAACCCAGAGGAAAAGGTCATGAAATAATGTGAGTTTGATATACCTCAATCATCATTGCAAGTGTATTCTCTGCATAAATTCTCCCTTTCCTCCTCGAAATATTCAACTTCTTGAATAATTGAGAGAATGAAGTCACAGTTGTACAACACAAACTTAGACCCTTCAGTCCAACTTGCCCATGCTGACCAGATATCAAAAATCTAATCCCATTTGCCAGCATTTGTTCCATATCCATCTTAAACCCTTTCTACTGATTATCAGTTTATTTTACTTTATCAGCACTTGAAATACTGACTTTTTTTTCTCCCAACATTGGTTAAAGAAATCATAAGTTCATTTATCTAAGTTAATTTTGTAATCTTTCACAAAGAAACAAGTGAGAACAACATATAGCTGAGTGCAAAACAAAATACTGCAGCTGCGCGATATCTGGGAACACTCTAAAGCTGAGGCACTGATACTGCACAAGTTTGTCAGCACGGTTTCAATTACTGACAATAATTTAGTAATGTCTTAGCCTTCACATAGTTAAGGTAAATGTGAGATATCTGAATTTCATGAATTGGTTCCTATTGCACTTCGATCAACAAAAATTATTCTTGGTTTAATCTACTCAAAGGAGAAAGTGACGACCAAAGAAGCTGGACGTCAGAATCGAAAAGTGTCATGCTGGAAAAGCACAGCAAGTCAGGCAGCATCCGAGAAGCAGGAGAGTTGATGGTTCGAGCATAAGCCCTTTATCAGGAATCACAGGCTTCAGAAAAATAACTGGCATAAACTTATGCCAATACATATGTAGAAGGGTCAAAGCACGTTACTATCAGATTAGAGACTAATTTCAAATTTGGTACCATTGAGTGCAACATTTCAGGATGATATTTACATATGTACCTAAAAGAGAAGTTGTCTAAAATTACAAGCTCTAGAATGATTATAGAATTAAACCTGGAAATAAAGCTGGTGAACAAGAATGGCAAAGTGAAGTCCCATCAGTATCGCCTTGGGCAGTGTCAAGTAAGAATTTGAGAGCAGAGTTGCCACTTTGGTGTAACCTGCAGTCTGGCCAAATTGCAGCAAACATCTGTTCAATTTTATCTGCAAACTATTGAATGCAAAATCCTCCTTGCACAATAATGAGGCAGCATTTTGGGATGTCATTTTTCAATTATATTATTTTCAAAGTTACTCACAATTAAGAGTGTTCACTTGGTGCTGTCTGCATAACACAGTACGAAAAGGAATTAACAGAAAAAAACATTATAACCCAAATTCAGAGTCACTAATTTATTGATATTGCATGGGTCCAGCATTGATAAGTAATCTATTTTTAAAAATAAATACAGATACATTTACTAATTACATTGGAGTACAGTCAAGTTTCTTACTGAACAGTGACAAGATTGTACAGAGTCCGCATGGATTTAAGAGAGGGGAATTATACTTAGCAAATCTACTGAAATATTCGACTCTGTAGATTCTTAAAGTAAGAAATTGCAGGACATTTAGGAAAGCTTATCATTAAACATGATAGACTGGGTTTTGTGAAAGAGAAACTATATTTGACAAATTTGCAACAGTTCATTGAGGAGATAACAAGAAGGGCTGATAAAGGGCAATCCAATGATGTTCTGTATTTGGATTTTAAAAATGCAAATGATAAGGTGCTACATAAAAGTTATTTGCACAATTTAGGAGCTCATGGTATCGGCGTAATGTATTAGCATGGATTGAGGATTGGTTAACCACACTGGCTGTTGGTGAGTCCTCACTTGCAGTGTTGTATACAATGTTAGCTCCCATATTTAATAAAGGATAAACTAACATCGGAAACCATTCAAAAAAGATTCACTTAGGTGCTTCGAGGACGAAAGGGTTGACCTATCAAGAATAGATAAGCAGGGGTGATCTTATGGAAACAAGATTCTGAGGAGCTTGACAGAGTAGATGTTGACTAGATCTTCGAGCACCAGTGAAGTCTCAAACCAGGGGACATTACATAAGGGAACATTCATTTTAGAAAAAGTAAAGAATTTTTTCTCTCAGTGAATGGGTAGAATTTTCTCACCCAAACAATTGTGAAAGTTAAATGTGGGAGGGGAAAGGTTGGGTTACTCTTCGGAGGGTTGTTCTGGCTTGTTGGGCTGAAGGGCCTGTTTCTACACAGTAGGGAATCTATGATTCTATCTCAAATTATTTTAAAAGAGGGCAGATAGATTTTTGAAATATTGAGCAGTTGAGGGCTATGCGGATCAAGCATAAAAGAGGTGTTGAGGTCTGGGTTGGCCCAGCCATGATCTGATAGAATGGGGGAACAAGCTGAAAGAGATGAATTGCCTACTCCTGCTCCGATTCCTGGAGGCTCCATTTTATGGTTTTTTTTTGTTGTTTCCAAAGAAGAGCGTGATACAATGTGCTAAAGATCTCAGATGTTGTGAAAATGGGGTATTTATGTACTGATTCAGATGGCATTGATTCATCAATCACAGCTATACAGTCATGAGTAGGAAGGCAATTCCCTCCATGAATAAAGGAAATCTACTGCAGAGCTCACACAAAGGGAATCCTTACCCTCAGTAAACTCTCCCATCACATTACCCAACATATCAGCTCAAGCAGGACACACTGCATGCTCTAGCCAATAAAGGGACCCCCGAATGATTGATGTCAGCACCGGACCAATGAAAGGACGGTGGGTGGAGCTGGATGACAGCGGGATGTTGGTCCTCCAACCAATCAAAGTGAATGAAGGGCGGAGCTAAACAACCATGTGATCACCCTCGCGCGCGGCGCACAGTCGCTGTAATGAATGGGAAGTTATGGAGAAAAAGGATACGGTAAGGAAAGAAATAAACAGGGAAACGGGAGAAAAACTGTGTTGCTATGAGTGGAGAGGTTTTACAAACAAATTGTGCACGTCGGAAAACACAAATTTGAACGTCCCAGTCCCGTGTTTGCAGTAAACGGGGAATTGCCTCAGCGCGGCTGCAGGCCTGAGTGAGCGCCGCCATCTTTATTCGGGACAACGATTCACTGGACACGTGCACCGCCGCCATCTTTGTAGGGGGCAAGGTGCAGCCAGGCGCATGTGCAACCTTTCTCGAGTATAGAGTCATTGTGATCATAGCAGCCCATACTGCTCTGATTCACCTCTGGGCTCCCTCATGACCACTTTGTCAATATCTAGCTTCCTCAGTCTCGAACCATGGGTGTATTTTTGGTCTGTTTACTATGTATTATTACTTTTATAGACCGTTTGTAAATGAGTTATTCACTGCGGCCCAGCCCCTGACTATGTGCTGCTCTATTATCAGATTACTTTTTTCTTGAATATTTTTGACAGTCAAGAATTCTTTTTTTCCAACAAGCAAGTGTATTTTCCTTCCATTTCTGACTATCAAATTCTGCACCATTTTCATTCCCTGTAATCCATTTTGCACTCCCTGAAACATCAACTGTGTTTCTCCTTCCACAGATACCAGTGATTAATGCCAAAACCCTGTTGCTTGTAGAGAGTGTGATGTTTGACTTTCTTGTACAGCTGCAGTTTGAGTGGTGAAGGTGCTCCGACAATGTGGTTGGGTAAGTGGCATTGAGATTATTCATTCAGCCACAGTGATGGTTTGAAAATAATGTCCAAATCAACAATAGTTTGTATTTTTATTATCATGCTTATAATTTCACAAAAATACTATTGACAACTTTAGACATAAGGCCAGAAATGGAGATATTAGGTCAGATGACCAAATTACCAAAAAGCAGGTTTTTAGGGATGTCTTAAAGGTGGAAAGCAGACCTGTGAGGTTTTGGCTGCGAATTTCAGACCATGCTGCTTCAGCAACTGTAGAAACATCCACACAGGTGAAGTAATGAATTCACAAATATTTGGGAGTCTCGAAGAAAATGGGTTGTCGAGGTCTCAAAGTGTGTGTGGTGCAGGGAGCTAGGGATTATCACAGCCAGGAATTAAATCAAGTGTGAGAATTTTAAGTTGAGGGATATTTGCCAGGTGCTGGCAGGTGAGACTAGATTGGGTTGGGGTATCTGGTCGTCATGGTCGAGTTGGACCGAAAGGTCTGTTTCCTTGCTGTACATCCCTATGGCTGTATGCTGTTGATTATAATTAGGAGCCTTTTGATGAATCAACAAGCAGAGATTTAGACTTTCTTGAGATTACAGGGAGGTTGAATGTGGGAAGCTGGCCCTGAGTGTGTTTGGAAAATGAAGTATGGAGATAACACAAGGTTGATGAAAGTATATGAGCTGAGGCAAGGGTGGAATCAGCTAGAAATAGTGGTGTTGGAGTGGGACTGAGTTATCACACTCACCTCACCTCTGGGATTCAGCTGGTTGTCAGGTTGTGAATCAGGGCGGTAACACAATCGGGAGCTGAGTGGCTCTGGTGGAGCCTGAAATAAGTGTCGCTCAGCTGGCTGTTGCTGAGCAGTTGCTGCTTGGTAGCCCTGTTAATGACATCTTCCATCACTTTACTGCTGATCGAGTGTGGACTGATGGAGGGAAATTTCCTGGGTTGGATTGCCCTGTGCTTTTGTGTTGAACATCCCTGGGCAATGTTCCACATTGTCGGTAGATGCCAGTGCTGGAGCGGTACGTGGCTCGGTGGGTGTCAAGTTCTGGAGCACAAGCCATCAGTATGATTGCCAGAATATTGGCAGGGCCCGTAGACTTTGCACTACTTAACCATTTCTTGATGTTATTCAAACTTAATCGAACTGGCTTAAAACTCAAGTGTGATGTTGGAAACCACTGGAGAAGGCCAAGATGGATCATCCCACTTTACACTTCTGGCTGCAGATTGCTGCAAATGCTGTCATCTGATCTGGTGCATGGATGTGTGAGGCCTCTCCATCAGTAAAGGTGGGGATATCTGTGATGCTTCCTCCAGTGAGTTGTTTAATTGTCCATCACCGTTCACAACTGGACGTGGCAGAACTGCAGAGTTCCGATCTGTTCCATTGGATGTTGGATCACTTAGCTCTGTTGCTTGCTGCTGATGCTGATTGATATGCAGGTAATTCTGTTTGATAGCTTCACCAGGTTGGCACTTCATTTTTAGGTCTGCCTGGTGCTGCTCATGGTATGCCCTCCTTTACTGTCCATTGTGATGGGTGAGAGCGGGATTTACAAACCCATGAGATTTCAGATTGTGCTGGAGTACAGTTCTGCTGCTGTTGATGTCCCACAGTGCCTCAGAGATACCCAGTTTGAGATCCTACATCTCTTCAAAGTCTGTCCCAATTAGAACGGTGATAGTGCCACTCAACACAATGGAGGTTTTTCTCAACTTTAAGGCAAGACTTTGTCTCCAAAAGGAATGTGTGATGGTCGCTCTTCCTGATACTGTCATGGCCAGATGTATCTGCCGCTGGTCAATTCATATCAATGAGATCAAGTATGTTTTACACTCTTGTTGGTTCCCTCACCACCCGCTGCAAACTCAGTTGAGCAGCTATATCCTTTAGGACCTGACCAGCTCAGTCAGTAATTCTGTTGCAGAGCTAGTCTCGATTGTGGACATTGAAATCCTGTTCACGGAGTACGTTTGACACCATTTTACTCCCTCAGTGCTTCCTCCAAATGTTCAACATGAAGGAGAACTGATCCATCAGCCAAGGGAGAACAGTACGTGGTAATTGGCAGGAGCCATGAGACTTCCTGGTCTCCGGAGCCAATGCTGAGTACTCCCAGGGCAAATCCTCCCTGTCTGTACACCAAGGTGCCACCACCTCTGCCTGGTCTGTCCTGCCGGTGGACAGGACATATCCAGAGATTTCACAAGGAAGTGAAGACTGCAGATGCTGGAGATCAGAGTCAAGAGTCTGGTGCTGGAAAAGCCCCAGCAGGTCAGGGTTATGAAGGGCTGAGTCTCGAAACGTCAATTATCCTTCTCCTCGGATGCTGCCTGACCTTTTGTGCTTTTCCAGCACCACACTCTCGATATCGAGGGATGGTGATGGTGGTGTCTGGTCATTGTCTGTAAGGGATGATTCCGTGAGTATGACTATGTCAGGCTGTTCCTTGACTAGTCTGTGAGACAGCTCTCGACATTTTGGAACCAAAAACCATATGTTAGTGAGGAGGACGTTGCACCATCGAGAGGGCTGATTCTGTGGTTGTAATTTCTGGTGCCTTGTTAGTTGCCAACTGGTCCATCCAGTTTCATTCCTGTGTTGAGACTTTGCAGTGATTAGTACAGTGAGTAGCTGGCTGGGCCGCTGTCAGGTTGGCAGGATTTTTTTCGCCATTGACAATGGTTCCATGGAGATCAGGAGATTCCTAACATTTTTTTTCTTGAATTCAGATTCCACCATCTGCCAAGACGGGATTCGAACCAGGACTTCAGTAGTTTGTTTTAATATTCAGGATAAAAGCTAAATACATCAGGTTTGTTCACTCGTTTTGAATATCACTAACCCTGGTTTTGTTTCTTTGTAAAACACTGTCCATCATCCTTTCTCCTCCATCCTCCCCTCCAACACCGAGTGAGGAGCACATGGAATTTCTCTGACACTAAGACTGAGATAATCCGATCTGCTGCTTTTCTCCCTCCCGCTAGCCCACTGAGCCAAACTGCCTCACGTGGTGTTCCTGGTTTTTGTCCTAAACCTACATCTTTCTCCAGTCTCTTGTCAAGCCTTATCAGAGCTCATCTTGACCCTTTACCCAAATCTCGCTAAACTCACTTTCAAACTCTCTTTCCTCCGCTGCCGCCTCATTACTCCCCTTCGCCAATTCATAGATATTGTTCCTTGTTCTGTCTGTTGGTCTTTTTTTGGTTATGTCCTTCTCTCCCATTCTGTGAAAAACTAATATTTGACCTCACCGTTGTTGGAAAATCCTGTTCCATCTCCACTCTCCCTTTCCTTTCTGTATTACTTGCATTTGGTGTCCCTCAACGATCTAACCTTGGTCTCTCCTGTATCTCACGTACATCGTGCCAGGAGGTGATATCATCCAAAAACACTGTTGGGTTTGACATGTACACTGACGATGCCCAGCTCTCCCTCCCCATCATCCCTCTCCATTACTCCACTGTTACTCAGTTATCAAACTGCTTATCACATTCCCACTACTCGATTAGCTGCAATTTCCTCCAATGAAACATTGTCACGCTTAAACCCGCTGCCTTACCTTTACCTTTCTACTGAGCCCCTCCCTCCCACTGGGAACTATCTGAGACAGAACTACATTCTTCACAATATTGCTGTTATATCTGACCCCAAGGTGACCTTCTGATCAGACATCCACACAATCCCAATCTCTTAAAACTTGCTTTTCTCCACCTCACCCCAGCTCCATTGCTACTGAAACCCCTTACCCGTGTCGGTGTCACAATATCTTGATGAATCCAAAACAGAACCCTTGATTCCGTGACTCAGAATCTGGTTTCAGACTCCCCTCTCAGTATTTACCCTCCGACACATCCTCTCTGTATTTATCCTGTCAAACCCCTGAAGAATCCCATCTGTCTCAATGAGATCACCTCTCTTTCTCCCAAATCCAGTGAGTAGAGTCCCAACCTTTTCAGCCTTTATTTAAAAGATAATCCCTCCAAACCAGGGATCATCTCATTGAATCTTCCCTGAAATGCCTCCAATAAAGTGACACATTTCCTTATCTAAAGAGACCAAAACTGTTCTCATTACTGCAGATATGGTGGTCTCACCAGCACTTCCACACGTTACTCTCAGGTATATATTCCAAACTCTAGTACTGAGAACCTTTGAAACAAAACGTTCCATTCCCCTTCCTGATTCCCTGTTGTAACTGTGTGGTAGCTTTCTGTGTTTCCTGAACAATTACCCCTGGTCCCTTTGTGGTGCAGCTTTCTACAGTTTCCACCATTTAAATAGTACTTTGTTCTTTTATTATCTCCTCCAAAATGAGCAACTTCCCATTTTCCCAAGTTACACCCCGTCTGGCAACTTGTTGCCCCCTTCTCCTGTACATCTCTCACTTTTCATAATCCTCTTAGACCTTTACAGTTATGCCTTTTCTAGGAGATATCCCCCCCCCCCCCCCCCCCTTCCCATTCTTCCAAACATTTACTGGGAGCACTGGGCAGCGGAAAGCAGACAGAGTTGCTATCTTTTTAGGGATACGCTTTGGAGTGATTGGGAGGATCTTCCTACCCATTGATCAGGATGGAGACAACTTGCCCATCGTTAGGCATTAGCCTTTCACACCCATGTCTTATTGATGAGGCAGAGCGGCAGCACGGAATGAAAGAAAAGAAAGTCATTCTTGTTCCCCCTATCTCACTGACGCTTGGATCATTTTCTCCAATGTGTCAAAGAACTGCTCTGTTCAGTCACATGAGATCTCAAGTTGGAATCTCCCAGAAACCCACAGATTTCCCCCTGAGTTGACTGCTGTTGACCTCAAGGGTAATATGTACAGTCATCCTGGGCCACGAGGAGGGGATGGTGTGAGTTTCGAACTTGAACTGATAGTGACAGATTTTATAAACTTGTATTACAGGATATTACAGGTGGACATTCAGATGGTAATCTCAGTAAATGTTCTGCTAAACTCTGATTGAATTACTCAGTATATATCAGGACCTGGATATTCGCATTGCATGTGAGTGAGTGTTGTGTTCCAGATCAATCCCATTTGCTGCTTAAAAATTCTCCTTTGAATCATCGCATTCTCTCAAAAGGTCTCCCCAAACCTTCAATGTGTCATGTAATCCTTTTATGATGACCTGATGAGTGTAAGGTTTATTATTCAAATGTGTAATTTTTGTACAAGGATGTCTCAGAGAGGGAGCAGAATATGCTTAAAGGGGAGAATAACCATTTTGAGGGGAGGCTGTTGTTTATTGGTATTAATGATATCGGAAGAGAAGAGTTCATATTGTTGGATCATTGGAATCTCTTGGAGGGTAGAATTGACCTCCATCAGAAGGATGGATTGTACCTGCACTGGAAAGGAAGAGTTGCTAGTGCTATTCAGGAGGCATTAAACCATTGAAGGAATGTGGGTAAACCCAGAGAGAGAGTGAGGGAAGAGCTAAGTCTGACACTGGTACAGTTCAGATGTCAAACAGTCAAGGAAGACAAGGGCAAGGCACAGAATGAGCAGTTACACTGCATTTATTTCAATGCGGGAGGCCCGATAGGTCGGGTAGAGGAGCTCAGGGTATGGTTTTGAATATCGCACTGGGATATTATAGCAATTACAGAGGCATGACTTAATGATGGATAGGACCAGCAGCTTAATGTTCCAGTGTATAGATGCTATAGCAAAGATAGAAAGGGGGCAACAGAGCAAGGGGAGAGGTAATTTTGATTAGGGATAACATTACAGCTGGGCTTCAAGAGGGTATTCCTGGGAGTACATCCAAGCAGGCTATACAGGTGGTAATGAGAAATAAGGGATGATCTCCTTATTGGGATGGTACTATTGACCCCCCCTCCCCCTTCCCCAATAGTCAGCAGGGAGTTGAGAAGCAAATTTACTAAGAGATCACTTCTCTGTAAGAATAGTATGGTTGTGTACAAGACTTGACCTTCTTTGTTATTCATTCACAGGATGAGGGTGTCACTGGCTGGGCTCAAAGGGCAGTAAAGGGTCAACCACATTGCTGTGGGTCTGGAGTCATATGTAGGCCAAACCAGGTAAGGATGTGGCAGATTCCTTCCCTGAAGGATATTAGCTAATCTCATGTTTTTTTTTCGCAGTAATCAACAATGGATTCATGGTCTTTAATAGATTCTTAATTCCAAATTTTTATTGAATTCACATTCCACTCTCTGCCGTGACGGGATCCAAACCCTGGGCCCCAGAACGTTTTCTGGGTGTCTGGATTATCCATCTAGTGATAATCTCACTAGGCCATTTGGCAGGGTGAGTGACTGAGGTATCCGTAGGGCAGCACATCAGCACCAAAGATACCATGGTCTCTGTGGAAGATAGAAAGGGCTGGGGAGGGAGATATATCCCTGGTGGTGGGGTCTGACTGTAGGTAGCGGACATAGCAGAGGTTAATGGTGATTAGTAGGTGGCAGGTGAGGACCGGGGGATTATATTCTTATTGTGGTTGGAGGAGTGGGGGGAAGGCGGAGGTACAGGAAGTGGAGGATATGCGTTGGAGTGCATTGTTGATCAAGTGGGAGGGAAATCCGGTCCTTGAAAGAGGAAACCTTTCTGGGATGTCCTGGAGTGAAATTGCTTCTTCTGGGAGCAGATATGGCAGAGGCGGAGTAATTGGGAGGACAGAATCACGTTTTTACAGGAATATACTCGAGGGTAATCAGGAGAGCAAAACGGGGACTTGAAATATCTCTAGGAAATAGTTTAAGGAGAATCCAAAGAGATTCTACAATACATTAAGGATAAAATAATAACCGGACAGAGAATAGGACCCCTTAAAGATCAACAAGGCCATCTATGGAACAACAGGAGGTGGGAGAAATACTATGCTATTCTATTCTAGAGAGTTTGGAGAAATAAATAGTGATAACTTGAAAAGTGTCCATATTACAGAGGGGGAAGTACTGGATGTCTTAAACAGTAGTAAGGTTGATAAATCCCTGGGACCTGATCAGGTGTATCCCAGAAATTTGTGGAAAGCTAGGAAGGTGATGGCAGTGCCCCTCCCTGAGGTATTTATATCATTGTTTGTGACAGGTGAGGTGCTGGAAGTTGGGTGCCATTATTTAAAAAAGGTGGTAAGGAAAGGCCAGGGAACAAGAGAACAGTCAACCTAACGTCAGTGGTAGGTAAGTTGTTGGAAGGGATTCTGAGGGACAGGATTTTCATGTATTTGGAAAGACGAGGATTGATTAGGGATAGCTAACACGGCTTTGTGTGTGGGAAATTCTCTCTCTCTAACTTGATTGAGTTTTTTTGAAGATGTGACAAAGATGATTGATGAAGGCAGACTGTGGACGTTGTCTATATGGACACTGAACGATGTTCCACAAAGCAGACTGGTTAGCAAGGTTAGATAACAACATGAAATGGCGGGAGAACTAGCCATTTGGATACAAAACTGGCTTGAAGGGAGGAGGCAGAGGGTGGTGATGGAGGGTTGCCTGGAGGCCTGTGAGCAGCATTGTCCTGCAGAATGGGTATTGGGTCCTGAAATAAATGACTTGGATGTGAATATGAGATATGGTCAGTGGGTTTACAGAAGACACCAAAATTGGAGGTGTAGTGGACAATGAAGAAGGTTAGTTCAGAATGCAACAGTATCTTGACCAGATGGGCCATTGGAGCGAGGAATGGCAGACTGGGTTCAATTTAGACAAATGTAAGCTGTTGGATTTTGGAAAGGCAAATCAGGGCAGGACTTGTACACTTAATGGTAAAGTCCTTGGGAATGTTGCTGGACATAGAGACCATGGAGTGCAGGTTCATTGTTCCTTGAAAGTAGAGTCGCAAGTAGGAAGACTAGTGAAGGTGGGGTTTGGTATGCTTATATTTATTGGTCAATGCACTGAGTACAGAAGCTGGGACGTCAAATTGTGGTTGGACAGGACATTGATTAAGCCATTTCAGGAATTATGTTTTAAGTTCGAAATTCCCTGGTCTCGAAAGGATGTTGTGAATCTTGAAAGAGTTCAGACAAGATTAACAAAGACTTTGTTAAGGTTGGAGGATTTGGGCAACAGGGAGAGGCTGAATAGGCCAGGGTTAATTTCCCTGGAGAGTCAAAGACTGTGAGGTGACTTCATGGAGATTTATAAAATCATGAAGGGCATGAATAAGGTGAGCAGCCGGTGTCTTTCTCCCCCAGGTTAGGTGGGTTTAAGATAAGATCACATGGGCTTACGTTGAGAGGGCAAAGATTAAAAACGGATCTAAGGGGCAAAGTTTTCAAGCTGTGTGTGGTGTATGTGTGGAATGAGCTGCCAGATGAAGTAGTGGAGGCTGATACAATTACAACATTTGAAAAAACATCCGATTGGGTACATGAATAGGAAGAGTTTCCAATGATACGGACCTATAGCTGGCAAATGGGGCTCCATTTGTTGAGGATTCCTAGTTGGCATGGACAAATTTTTTGTTCAATGTGTGCAGGAGAGTTTCCTGACACAATATGTAGACAGGCCAACAAGAGGTGAGGCCATACTGGATTTGGTTCTGGGTAACGAACCAGGCCAGGTGTTAGAATTAGAGGTAGGTGAGCACTTTGGGGATAGTGACCATAATTCGGTGATTTTTACTCTCGTGATGGAGAGGGATAAGTGTGTACTACAGGGCAAGAGTTATAGCTGGGGTCAGGGAAATTATGATGCGGTGAGGCATGACTTAGGATGTGTGGCTTGGAAAAGTAGACTCCAAGGCAAGAGTGTAAATGATATGTGGAGCTTGTTCAAGGAGCAACTATTGAGTGTCCTTGATAATTATGTACCTGTCAGGCAGGGAGGAAAGGGTCGTGCGAGGGAGCCGTGGTTTAATAAGGAATTGGAATCCCTTGTTAAATGGAAGAGGGCGGCCTATCTCAAGATGAGACGTGAAGGTTCAATTGGGGCGATTGAGAGTTATAGGGTAGCCAGGAAGGACCTGAAGAGAGAGCTAAGAGCAGCAAGGAGGGGACATGAAAGGTCCTTAGTCGGTAGGATTAGGGAAAACCCTAAGGCTTTCTATAGGTATGTTAGGAATAAAAGAATGACTAGGGTAGGAATAGGTCCAGTCAAGGATAGTAGTGGGAAGTTGCGTGTGGAGGCGGAAGAGATTGGGGAGACACTGAATGAATACTTTTCTTCAGTATTTACTCAGGAACAGGGCATTGTCGTCGATCTGAATACTGAGTCACAAATAAGTAGAATGGATGGCTTTGAGGTATGTAGAGAAGAGGTGTTGGAAATCCTGGAAAAGGTGAAAATAGATAAGTCCCCTGGGCCTGATGGCATTTATCCTAGGATTCTATGGGAGGCAAGGGAGGAGATTGCAGAGCCATTGGCCTTGATTTTTATGTCCTCTTTGTCTACAGGAGTAGTGCCAGAAGACTGGAGGATAGCAAATGTGGTTCCCTTGTTCAAAAAGGGGAGTAGGGATAACCCTAGTAACTATAGGCCGGTGAGTCTCACTTCTGTTGTGGGCAAAGTCTTAGAGAGAATTGTAAGGGATAGGATTTATGCACATCTGGATAGGAATAATGTGATCAAGGATAGTCAGCATGGTTTTGTGAAGGGCAGGTCGTGCCTCACAAACCTTATTGAATTCTTTGAAAAGGTGACGAAGGAGGTTGATGAGGGGAAAGCGGTAGATGTGGTATATATGGATTTTAGTAAGGCGTTTGATAAGGTTCCCCATGGTAGGCTACTGCAGAAAATACGGAGATATGGCATTGAGGGTGAGTTGGAGGTTTGGATTAGGAATTGGCTGGATGGAAGAAGACAGAGGGTAGTAGTTGATGGCTAAGTTTCTTCATGGAGTGCCGTCACTAGCGGTGTTCCGCAAGGATCTGTTTTGGGACCATTGCTGTTTGTCATTTTTATAAATGACCTGGAAGAGGGGTTAGAAGGTTGGGTGAGCAAGTTTGCGGATGATACGAAAGTCGGAGGAGTTGTTGACAGTGAGGAAGGATGTGGCAGGTTACAGCAGGATATAGAGAAGCTGCAGAGCTGGGCAGAAAGGTGGCAAATGGAATTCAATGTAGCTAAGTGTGAGGTGATTCACTTTGGGAAGAATAACAAAAAGATGGGGTACTGGGCTAATGGTCGGATACTTGGTAGTGTGGATGAGCAGAGGGATCTTGGTGTCCATGTACACAGATCTCTGAAAGTTGCCACCCAGGTAAATAGTGCGGTGAGGAAGGCATATGGCGTACTGGCTTTTATTGGTAGAGGAATTGAGTTCCGGAGTACTGAGGTCATGATGCAGTTGTATAAGACTCTGGTGCGGCCGCATCTGGAATATTGTGTGCAGTTTTGGTCGCCATACTATAGGAAGGATGTGGAGGCACTGGAACGGGTGCAGAGGAGGTTTACCAGGATGTTGCCTGGTATGGAAGGAAGATCGTATGAGGAAAGACTGAGACACTTGGGGCTGTTTTCATTAGAGAAAAGAAGGTTTAGGGGTGACTTGATTGAGGTGTACAAGATGATTAGGGGGTTAGATAGGGTTGACAGTGTGAACCTTTTCCCGCGTATGGAGTCGGGTATTACAAGGGGGCATAGCTTTAAATTAAGGGGGGGTAGATATAGGACTGAAGTTAGGGGTAGGTTCTTCACTCAGCGAGTCGTAAGTTCATGGAATGCCCTGCCAGTAGCAGTGGTGGACTCTCCCTCTTTAAGGGCATTTAAGCGGGCATTGGATAGGTATATGGAGGATAGTGGGTTAGTATAGGTTAGGTGGGCTTGGATCGGCGCAACATCGAGGGCCAAAGGGCCTGTACTGCGCTGTGTTCTATGTTCTATGTTCTAAATTGGACCAAAGGTCTATTTCTGTGCTGTACATCTCTATGACACTAATAAATGAAAATAAGATGTGTTCCTCTTTTGTGGAGAGCTAGCAGAAGCACAGATAATTGTCCTTGGAGCCGAGAAGGTTAAGCAGTGATTTTAACCAGGTGCAAATTTGTTTCTAGGATATCTAATCAGCAGAGACAGGGGAATTGTTAACAATGTCACAATTTTAATAACTATTTTCAGGTAATTGGCAAATAATGTGAATATGTGAATGTTATTTTATTCAGTAAGTTCTGAGTATCTGGAACAGTCTGAATTGCAGCTGGACACAGACTCAGCAGTTATTCATAAACAGACTTGGAATTTTACTTTTTAAGGGAAGATTTGGGGGGTTATGGGCAAATGGGAAGGGAATTGGGACAGATTTGTAGAATATCCAGAGGGAGAGAGTACAGCCCCAATGGGCTGAATAGCCCCAGACCCTGTGCTCTGTGATACTGCCCCATTGAGTGTGAATGTTGAAGCTCATCCCAGGGCAGAGAGAGGGAGGATCCCACCACTCACCTCACAATGGGCCCCGATGATTGATGTCAGCTAGGGCCAATAGGAGGCAGAGGGCAGTACTGGAGGACCAGGCCATACCAGTTTGTCTTCCAACCAATCGGAGTGAATGAGGGCAACCTCAAGGCTGGAACTAAAGAAAGGCACATATCGCAGAGATTTGAGAAACTGGAGGACATGAGATAGGGAGCGTTCTGTGGCTGGTGAGGAATTATATAAATAAGGAAGAGTTGTGAGGCTGGATGAGGTGACAGTGATCAGGAGAGTTGAGGATGGAGGAATTTAGAGTTAGTGAGGATTAGAGTCATAATGTTATACAGCAAGGAAACAGGCCCTGTGGTCCAACCAGTCCATGCCAACCATAATTCCAAACTGAACTAATTGTACCTGCCTCCGCTTGGTCCACATCCATCCAAATATTTCCTATTTATGTACTGATCTGAATGTATTTTAAATATTGTAATTGTATTCACAGCTACCACTTCCTCTGGAAATTCATTCCACACGTATATATATTTTTTAAAACACTAATGTCTTTTCTCAAACCTTTCTCATTTCTTCTCAAAATGAATGCACCCGAGTTTTGAATCCCCCTCTCCCCCGGCTATTCACCTTATCTACGCTCTTTCTGATTTTATAAACCTCTAATAAGGTCACCCCTCAACCTCGTGCACTGCAGTGGAAAAAATTCCCAGCCTATCCAGCCTCTCCTTAGAATACAATCCCTCCATTCATGGCAACATGCTGGTAAATCTCTTCTGAACCTGCTCCGATTTAATAATATCCTTCCAGAGCACAACCAGAACTGGACAGAGTATTCCAGAAGAGGCCTCTCCAACATCCTGTACGTTCTCAACATAACCTCCCAACTCCTGTACTCGAAGGTCTGAACAATGACGGTAAGTGTGCTAAGCACCTTAACCACCCTGTCTACATGTGACACAAACTTCCAAGACGTGAAGCCCTCTGTCTCTTCGTTCCCATATCACTACTCAAGGTCCTACTTTTATTGAGTGTAAGTCCTACCCTGGTTTGTTTTATCAAGATGTAATATTTAGCATTTATTCCAATCCAAAAAATGTTCAAGTATAAAGGCAGTAGGAGTATAATTAAGAGGGAAATCAGGAGGCAAAAAAGGGACGTGAGATAGCTTTGGCGAATAGGGTTAAGGATAATCCAAAGGGCTTTTATAAATACATTTAAGAACAAAAGGCTAACTAGGAGAAAAAAGAGATCAGCAAGGCAGTCTTTGTGTGGGGCTTCAGGCGATGGGCGAGATAGGGAAACAAGTACTTTGCATTAGTGTTTACTGTGAAGAAGTACATGGGAGATATAAAATGTGGGGAAATAAATGGTGACATCTTGAAAAATGTCCATATTACAGAGGAGGAGGAGGTGCTCAATGAGTGGCTAAAGAGCTGGTGCAGTGGAAAAAGGATTCACGTTTTTGCATCATTGTGATCTCCTCTGGAGTAGAGTTGACCTGCATAAGAAGGATGGATTGTACCTGATTTGGAAGGTGTCTAATATCGAGGCAGGGAGATTTGTTAATGCTACTCAGGAGGCATTAAACCAGTGAGGGAGTGAGTGTGATTGCAAATAGATAGTGAGAAAAGAGGTATGTCTGAGGCTGGTACAGTTCTGAGGTCAAATAGTCAAGGCAGGCAAGGGCAAAGCAGAGAATGAGGTCAGACTGAGCAGTTACACTGCATTTATTTCAATGCAAGAGGCCTGACAGGGAAGGCAGATGGGCTTAGGGTATGGTTTTGAACATGGCACTGGGATATCATGGGTATTACAGAAACGTGGCTCAGGGATGGATAGGACTGGCAGCTTAATGTTTCAGAGTATAGATGCTATAGGAAGAATAGAAACAGGGCCAAGAGAGGAGGGAGAGTAGCATTTTTGATTAGGGATAGCATTATGTTTGTGCTTAGGGAGGATATTCATGGGAGTACGCCCAGTGAAGTTATTTGGGTGGAACTGGGAAATAAGAAAGGGATGATCACCTTATTGGGGTTGTCTGCGTGGATTTCATCCGGGTTCTCTGGTTTCCTCCCACAGTCCAAAGATGTGCAGGGTAGATTGGATTATCCAGGCTGAATTGCCCGTAGTGTGTCGGTTGGGTGGCCCTGGAAAATGCAACGTTACAGGGGGAGGTTAGGAGGCTTTGAGCGTCAGTATCGATGTGATGGGCCGAATGGTCTCATTCCACACTGTTGGGATTCTGGGATTCTCTGATAATTCTACTAGTTTTAAAATAGTTACAGAAAATAATAGACCAGATTATCCAATTTCGATAATTAACTTTTCAAAGGTCAATTTTGATGGCACAAGGCAAAAACTTTCATCTGGCCCCTCAAACCTGCTCTGCCATTCAATAAGGTCAGGGTTGATCTTTTCATGGCCTCAGCTCCACATTCCTGCTCTCTCACCATAACCCTTAATTCCTTTCATGTTCCTTAAAGGCAAATAAAGTTGATAGCTCAGCTGCTTCACTCAGCAGGGAATTCCACAGATTCACAACCCTTTAGCTGAAGAAGTTACTCCTGAACTCAGTC
This sequence comes from Chiloscyllium plagiosum, assembly GCF_037043375.1. Taxonomy (NCBI): domain Eukaryota; kingdom Metazoa; phylum Chordata; class Chondrichthyes; order Orectolobiformes; family Hemiscylliidae; genus Chiloscyllium; species Chiloscyllium plagiosum. Next base: position 70,563,623 of record NW_028270169.1, on the reverse strand, counting down.
CTAAATCTGCTCCACCTTATTTTGATGCTATGTTCTCTAGTTTCACCCACCCCTGGTGAAAATAAACTCCCTGCTTCTATCTTACTTACTCCCTTCATAATTTTGTTTTTTTTTTTCCCCATCCAACCTCCCATTCTTCTAAATTACAATGAGTATAGAACCAGTTTTCTCAATCTCTCCACATACACCAACCCTCTCAACTCCAGGCCCAAACTAGTGACCCTCCTCTGCACCCCCTCCAGTGCTAGTACATCCTTGCTGAAGTAAGGAGACCAAACCTGTACCCAGTACTCCAGTGTGGCCTGTACAGCTGCAGCATAACCATCCCTCTGGCAAGGAAGCTCAATATTCCGTTCACTGCCTTAATTACCTGCTGCACCTGCAAACCAACTTTCTGTGATTCATGCAGAAGGACACCCAGCTCCCTCTGTACAGCAGCATGCTGCAAGTTTTCACCATTTCATCATCCAGTTTGCTGTTAGTCCAACCAAAGTGGATGACCCCACATTTCCCAACATTGTCCTCCATCTGCCAGATCCTTACCCACTCACGTAACCTATCTGTATCCCTGTGCAGACTTACGGTGGCCTCTGCACACATTGCTCTACCTCATCTTTGTATCAAATCTGAACTCTGACACCGTACACTTGGTCCTCAACTCCAAAACATTTGTGTAAATTGTAAACAGTTGTAGTGCCAACACTAATCCAAACGCCCATTTATCCCCATTCTTTATTTTTTGTTGGTTAACCCATCCTATATCCCTGCTAATACATTACCCATAATGCTGTGCAGCCTTTATCTTATACAGCAGCCTTTCATTGGGCAACTTGTCGATTACTTTCTGGAAATCCAGATACACCACATCCACCGGGTCACCCTTGTCCAACGTATTTGTGATGTCCTCAAATAGTTCAAGTAAATGTGTTAAACATGAGCTGCCTTTCATGAATCCATGCTGTGTCTGCTCAATGGGATAGTTTCTGCCCAGATAACTCGCTACTACTTCCTTGACAGGTTCAAGCATTTTCCTCACTACAGAAGTTAAACTAATGGGTGTTTTTTTTTTAAATAGTGGCATCACATTTGCAGCTTTCCAATCTGTCAGATACGTCCCAGAGTCCAGCAAGTTTTCGCGAATTATCATAAACACATTTGCTATTTTCCCGGCCATCTCTTTTAGCCCCTGGGATGCATTCCATCACGGCCAGGCACCCCTTTTACCTTTAGGCTGTTACCTTTCCCAACACTTTCTTTACTGAGAATGATTGATTCTCTGTCCATATCTGCCATTGCCTCCATAGACCTGTAAAAATGAGACAATGAGAGTACACAGACAGTATGTTCCTGTTAAGGGCAACTCTGGGAGGCGTAGAGAATGTTGCCTGTCGACAGAAAATGAAGGAGGGATATGGCAGGTACAGACAGCTGGGTTTGAGTGGATCCCTGGAGGAGTATAGAGACAGTAGGAGAATACTTGAGGGAAACCAGGAGGGCAAAAAGGGGACAAGCGATGGCTTTGGGAAATAGGTTTAAGGAGAATCCAAAGAGATTCTAGAAATACACTAAGGACAAAGAGTGACCAGGCAGAGAATAGGGACCCTCAAAGATCAACAAGACTGACTATGGAACCGCAGGAGGTTGGAAAGATTCTATATGAATATTACACATTGGGTTTTACTGAAAAACGATATGGAAGCTAGAGAATTTGCACAAATAAATAGTGATAACTTGGCAAGTGTCCATGTTACAGAGGAGGATACTCTGAATGTCTTAAAATGGATAAAGGTAGATAAATCCCTGGGACCTGATCAGATGTATCCCAGAAATTTGTGGGAAGCTAGGGAAGTGATTGTTGGGCCCCTCCCTGAGATATTTGTGTCATCAATAACCACAGGTGAGGTGCTGGAAGATGTGTGCCATTATTTGAGAAAGGTGGTAAGGGAAAGCCAGGGAACTATAGACCGGTGAGCCTGAAGTCAGTGGCAGGCAAGTTGTTGGAAGGGATTCTAAGGGACAGGATTTGCATGTAATTGGAAAGGCAAATAAGTGGGGAGAATCAGCATGGCTTTGTGCATGGACATCGTTAACTTGGACTTCAGGAAGACACAATGTTCCACACAACAACAGACTGGTTAGCAAGTTCAACATCATAGAATACGGGGAGAACTAGCTATTTGGATAAAAAAATTGACTGAAAGGTCATTCATCACAGAGATATACAGCACAGAAACAGACCCTTCGGTCCAACCCATCCATGCCAACCAGATATTCCAGCCCAATCTAGTCCCACCTGCCAGCACCTGGTCCATATCCCTCCAAATCTTTCCTATTCATATACCTATGAATGTTGCAATTGTACTCATCTCCACTACTTCCTCTGACCACTCATTCCACACACGGACCACCCTCTGTGTGTAAACGTTGCCCCTCAGGTCTCTTTTATATCTTTCCCCTCCCACCCTAAAGCTATGCCCTCTAGTTCTGGAAGCCCCCACTCCAGTGGGGAGACTTTGTCTATTTATCTTATTTATCCTGTCCATGCCGCTCAAGATTTTATGTACCTCTGTGAGGTCACTCCTCAGCCTCCGACACACCAGGGTAAACAGCCCCAGCCTATTCAACCTCCCCCTATCGTGATTTGTCTCCAGGATATTTAGTTGACAGAGAGGGAAAGTAGAAGGTTTGTCACAATTTTAAGTAACTACATTCATGTAACTGGCAATTAATGCAAGGTAAAAATGAGAAGATTATTTTACTGAGTCAGTTCTGAGCATCTGGAACAGTTTGAACAATAGCTGAATGCAGATTCAACAGTTACTGTCAAAACAAATTTGGAATTCAACTTTTTAAGGAAAGATTTGGAGGGCTATGGACAGATGGGAGGGGAGTTGGGACAGATTTGCAGCATCTGCAGTGGGAGAGAGTACAGCCCAATGGGCTGAATAGCCCCCAGCCCCTATGCTCTGTGATAATGCCCCATTCACTGTGAATGATGAAGCTCATCCCACCGCAGAGCCATCGAGCCATAGAGATGTACTGCACAGAAACAGACCCTTCGGTCAAACTCGTCCATGCTGACCAGATGTCTTAACCTAATCAAGTCCTATTTGCCAGCACTTGGCATATATCCCTCTATACCCTTCCTATTCATCTACCCATTCAGATGCGTTTCAGATGGTGTAATTGTACCAGGCTCCACCACTTGTCCTGACCGAAAATTCAATGCATGCAGCATCCTCTGATTGACAGAAGTTGCCCCTTAGGTCCCTTTTAAATATTTTCCCTGTCAACTTAAACCTATGCCCTCTCGTTCTGGACCTGTCTATTTATCCCATTCATGCCCCTCATGGTTTTATAAAACTCAATGAGGTCACCCTTCATTGGGAGGATCCCACCAACATGACACAATGGGGCCCAGGTGATTGACAGCAGCTGCAGACCAATAGGAGAGTTGGCGTGATCCTCCAGCCAATAGAAGTGAATGAGGGGTGTGGCCAGCAGGCCAACATGTGACCATGAGCTGTGCAGGCGCAGTGTCACTGTGAGGGGGGACTCAGTGAGTGTGATGGGAGTGGCATAGACTGGGAGAAAAATGGAGTTTGTGGGTACTGGGGCGGTTTATAAACACACGGTGTAGGCTGCTTGACATGAATTACAAGCTCCCGCTAAATAAAAACCAGAAAAAATTGTGGATGATGGAAATGATAAACAACAACCAGAAAGTGCTGGAAAAGCTCAGCAGGTCTGGCAGCATCTGTGAAGACAAATCAGAGTTAACATTTCTGAACCTATGAACCTTCCTCAGAACTGATGTGACTGAGGAAAAAATGTTGGTTTATATGCAGAAGGTATAGGCTAAAGAGTAAATGATTGGGAATAGAGCCCAAAGAGAGAGAGAGAAGAAATTGGACAAAGGAGTGTATATCGATCTGGCTGGGGGAGGGAGAATAGCTGTTTATGGGGACTGTTAGTGGCTAATCACAGTGTGTAATAGCAGGCTATGTAATAACAAGGCCTGGTATGTAGGGTAGGGGGCTAGGATGCTAGGACGTGGGAGAGTTCAGGATCTAAAATTATTGAATTTGATATTGAGGCCAAAGGGCTGAAGGGTCCCCGAGCGGATGATGAGGTTTTGTTCTTCCAGCTTCATTAACATGTGGCACTGGAAACGCACAGCAGGTCAGGCAGCATCCAAGTAGCTGGAGAATCGACGTTTTAGGTATATGCCCTTCATCAGGAATGTGCGGTGTGGGAAAGAGTGCTGAGAGATAAATAGGAGGGGGTGTGTAGGGCTGGGGGGGAAGGGAGCTAGGAAAGTAATAGGTAGATGCAGATGAGAGGTAATGGAGAGAGGGTGGAGTGGATAATGGGGAAGGAAGATGGACAGGTGGGTCAGTTCAAGAGGCCAGTGCCGAGTTGGAGAGTTGGAGCTAGGATAAGGTGGGGTGAGGGGAGATGAGGAAACATTGATGCTGTGTGGTTAAAGGGTCCCAAGGCGGACGATGAGGTGTTATTCCTCCAAGCTTCGGGTGGCTTGATTTGGCGATGGAGGCAGCCCAGAACCTGCATGTCCTTGGCGGAGTGGGAGGGTCTGTTGAATATGTCGGCCACAGGGCAGTGTGGTTGGTTGGTACGTGTCCCAGAAATGTTCCCTGAAATATTCCGCAAGTTGGCGTCCTGTCTCCCCACTGTAGAGGAGACCACATCGAGAGCAAAGGACTCAATAGGTGCGGTGTTTGAATGTAAGAACTATCTCTGCTGAATGTGGAAGGATCCTTTGGTGTCTTGGATGGAGGTGAGGGGAAGGTGTGGGCACAGGTTTTCCACCTCTTGCAATGGCGAGCGAAGGTGCCTGGGAGTGGAGGATGGGTTGGTGGGGAGCGTGGATCTAACATGGAAGTCACAGAGAGAATGGTCTCTGAGGAATGCTGAAAGGACTGGGGAGGGAAATATATCTCTGATGGGGTCTGATTGTAGGTGGTGGAAATGGTGGAGGATGATGTGTTGTACCTGGGTGGAATGTGAGGACTTGGGGGATTCTATCCTTGTTGCAGTTGAAGGAGTTGGGTTCAAGGGCGGAGGTGTGGGAAGTAGAGGAGATACGGTGGAGGGTATTGTTGACCACATGGGAGGGGAAATTGCTGTAATTGAAATACGGAGCCATTTGGAATGTTCTGGAGTGTTCTGCCAGTTTGTATCAAGCTTCACTGGAACATTGCAGTAAGTATGAGACAGGGATGTTGCCCAGGGAACAGGCTCGTGTGTTGAAGTGGCAGGCAACTGGAAGCTCAGGGTCTTTTTTGCGGCAGAACGTACATCAGCCACCATTTCCATCACATCCACTGAGATGCTGCCAGACACCGGTTCCTGTTCCCTCCATTAACAGCTATGCACTCTCCCAGCCAGATAGCTATCCAGTCCTTTTTCTTTCCAAATGTTCCTTCGGGCTCTGTCCCCACCTATTATTCACTCTTTAACCCCTATCTCCTTTGCCATTGCACTGGGAGCTAAATTGCCCATAGTTTTCAGAGACGTTTAGGTTAGGTACAAGATAAATATTTGTCTTTACTATTCATCCTGCACTGACTGTGAGTTTTGTTGTGTGAATTCATTTTATGGGATATTAATTGAGACTTGGATCTCAAAAACAGGTTTTTACAGTCAGCAGAGACATCAGGACCTGAATATAATTGGCATTTAACTGTGAAAACAGAAAGGTTTTTCTGTTCTGTCTGAGAGAAAATATCATTTAGTGGGCGGCACGGTGGCACAGTGGTTAGCACTGCTGCCTCACAGTGCCTGAGACCTGGGTTCAATTCCTGCCTCAGGCGACTGACTGTGTGGAGTTTGCACGTTCTCCCCGTGTCTGCGTGGGTTTCCTCCGGGTGCTCCGGTTTCCTCCCACAGTCCAAAGATGTGTCGTGTCAGGTGAATTGGCCATACTAAATTGCCCGTAGTGTGAGGTAAGGGGTAAATGTAGGGGTATGGGTGGGTTTCGCTTCGGCGGGTCGGTGTGGACTTGTTGGGCCGAAGGGCCTGTTTCCACACTGTAAAGTAATCTAAATCTAATCGTCAATACTTTTGTAAAGCAAAAATCAGAGAGATGGACAAATTTGTGGCTGGATCACCCTTTGGGTGTGTGCTCTGTTCTGGGCCCTGCAGCTGAGGAAGGAGATATTGGCCTGAGAGGGAGGACAGATTTATCCAAATTGCACCTCATCTCTTTGCAGGAACTGTCAGATTTAGTCCCCAATCACCCACTTCGTAATGTTAACCTGTAAACTCCTTATTTTCGGTTCTCTGCAAGCTACCCATTAAAATTCCTTATGAACTAAAATTCCAGCATCTTTTCAGGTGGAATGTTCCAGATTCTGACAACTGAAAATGACAGGGCTGCACTGAGAGTGCTGCTTGGCTCAGTGAGTGTGTTATGGAGTTGGGTGAAAACAATGAGGTGAGACAGGGAGAAGGTGAAGCTGAAACTCAGGTTTAGTTCAGGCCATTCAGAAATTCACATGGCCCCAATGGGAATAGCCAATTTTTATGAGATACCTGCTGAATATTTTGTAACAGGTTTTAAAGTATAACATGTCAGCTTAAGTAAAGGTCGGGGATTTAGATTATAATGGACATGCTTGAAGTGAAGAAAGGTTGCTAGCTCATTTAAGTTCTCTCGCGATAGGAGAACTAGCTGAATCTAGAGAGACATTGTTACAGGAGACCTCAGATCCACGGTGTTCTCCTCTTGTACAATGTGGGAAATAAGGGATGCTTCTAGTGTCCCTGGCGACAATATGTGCAGGAAGTGTGCCCATCTGCAGTTACTGGGAAACTGCTTTTCAGATCTGAAGCTGTGAGTGGACTCACTGTGGAGCATCTACAATACTGAGGATTTTATGGACAGCACATTCAGTGAGTTAGGAAAGGGAATGGATGACTATCAGATCAAGTAAAAGGCTCAGGAAGGAAATGCAGGAGTTCCCAGTGATCATCCCGTTATCAAACAGATACTGTATCCAGCTTCGGATTCTGCAAAGAACAGGAGGAAAGAGAGTGACGGGGATTCAATAGTCAGGGGTACAGACAGGCACTTCTGTGGCCACAGACATGAATCCAGAATAGTATGTTACCTCCCTGGTGCCAGGATCCGCAATAGCATGGATAGGTTATTGGACATTGTGGAACTGGAGGGTAAACAGCCAGTGGTGGTGGAATCCTCTCACTATGCAGACCGTGTATCATTTACATTCTCCACTGCTTCTCACTCATATCTGCTTCAAAAAGAGGGAATCACTGAGAAACACGGAATAAAATGGGGTCAGAGTCTCTGGTTTTAAACTGTTGAACACAATGCCCCCATCTTCTCCATATTGGTCATCAAGCACACATGCCCGCTGCGATCATCTCATACCTTTTTGATATTAGAATAGATGATAGATGATTGGTTAATGTTTTGGGGAGGCAAATGAGCAGAGAGGTTTAGCAGGAAATTCTGGAGCTCAGGGTGCAGGAATCTGAGTTAAAAATGGGCTATCCTCAAGGCTGGAATTACAGAAAGGCACTTAGCAGAGAGATTTGTGGGGATCGAGATTACAGAGATAGGGAGGATTGTGTGATTGGAGGATGTTACAGAGATGCTTATGATAGCAGAGATAAGGAAGAGTTGTGAAGCTTCATGAGGTGACAGTGATAGGGAAAGTTGTGAGCATGAAGACACCGAGAGTTAGAGTTTCAAAGGTATATATCATGGAAACAGACCCTGTGGTTTAACCAATCCATGTCGACTATAATTCCACCTAAACTAATCACACCTGCCTCTGCTTGGCATATATCCCTCCAAATATTTCCTATTTATGTACTTATCCAAATATCTTTTAAGTATTGTAATTGTGTTCACAGCTACCACTTCCTCTGGGAGTTCAACCCATAAGTGCAAAAATAGAAAAACTCATGTCTTTTTAAAATCTTTGTCATCTCTTCTCAAACTGTATGCACCGGTGTCTTGAATCCCCCTCCCATGCAGCCATTCATCTTGTCTACACATTCCATGATTTTATAAACCTCTAATAAGGTCACCCCTCAACGTCCTGCTCTCCAGTGACAGACATCCCAGCCTATCCATCCTCTCCTTCTAAAACAATCCCTCCGTTCATGGCAACATCCTGGGAAACATCTTCTGAACCTTTTCCAATTTAATGACATCCTTCCTCTAACAGGGGGACCAGAACTGAACACAGTGAAGAGGCCTCACCAACATCATGTATAACCTCATGATAGTGTCCCAACTCCTATACCTAAAGGTCTGAGCAATGAAGGTAAGCGTGCTAAACACCCACTTAACCACCCTGTCTACATGTGACACAAACTGCAAAGACCTGAACCCCTCGGTTTCTTTGTTCCACATCACTACTCAAGGCCTTACTTTTAATTAGTGTAATTAATTAATGAGGCTAAAGGAGATTTTGTTTTATAAAATATAATATCTTACATTTATTCAAATTAAATTCCATCTGCCACATTTCAGCCCATTCACCCAATTGATCAGGATCCCTCTGTATTCGTGGATAACCTTTTGTTACTGTCTACCTTAACAGTTTTTGATGTCACCCACAAACAAACCATGCTTTGTGTATTCTAATTCAAACCATCTACACACATGACAAACAAAAATGGACCCAGCACCGATTCCTGGAGAACACTGCTGGTCCCGGGCCTCCAGTGTGAAAAACAACCCTCCACTATTACTGTCTCCTATTGTTAAGCTAATTTTGTATCCAGTTGGCAAGCTCTTGCTGAATCCCATGGGATCGAACTTTACAACTTCGTCTCCCCTGCACAACCTTTTTAAAGACTTTACTAAAGTCCAAATAAACAATGTCTGCCACTCTGCCCTCATCGATCTTCTTGGTGACTACCTTAAAAATCTCAATCAAGTCTGTGAGACACCCTGTTAAGTAACCATGTTGAGTGTCCCTAATCATTCCTTAACTCTCCAAATACATGCAAATCCTATCCTTCTGAATCGCCTCCTACGGCTTACCCACCACTGAGGTCTACAGTTCCTAGGCTGCTCCTTATACCCCTTCATTAACAAAGGTACAACATTAACCACTCTCCAGTCATCAGGCAGCTCACCTGTAGTTATCGATTATACAACTATTTCTCCATGGTGCCCACAATTTCCTCTCACCCAAACTGTTCCCGTCCTATCACTTCAGTCACTTGCCCTGTCTGATCAGACAAGAAAAGGTCAGGTGTTGCTTGCTTCCTGATAGGAACATTTAAATATTGATAAAGAACATTTCTTGAACTCATTTAACACATTCTTTACCAACCAAACCTTTCACACTATCGTAATCACCTACTACTATAACCTTATTGTTGTGACTGTATATCGGAGATCTCTCTGTATATTTGTTCCTTATATTCTCCCTGATTATTGCAGCGTCTATAGTGCCATCCGACCAAGGTGATTTTTTTTTAAAGTTTGAAAACACAATTTTGTTTTTAAGAAAGCTTTCCTCTGCGATTTAAATATAAATCTCTTTTTGTTTATTCACTCAGATGTGGATGTTTACCCTGAGGGCAGTTGGGATCTAACCACATTGCTGTGGGTCTGGAGTCACATGTTGGCCAGACCGGGTGAGGATGACAGTTTCCTTCCCTAAAGGGCATTAGTGAACCAGATGGGTTTTTTCCTAACAGTCGACAATAGTTTCATGGTCATCATTAGCCTTTTCATTCGAGAATTTACTGATATCTGATGCCACCATCAGCCATGATGCTACCATCTAACCCTAATCCTCGGAACATTGCTCATATTACTCGTCTAGCAAGAATATCATCTGGCCATTGCCTCCCTTTTTAGCAATGTATTTTTTAAAAAAAGCTCCATCATTCTCAGTGTACAATTTGAGGTAAAATTACACACATGCAATTTCTGAAGCTGGAGGGGGATTACAGAGACAGGGGGGGATGTGGGTCTAGTGGGGGATTGTTGTCCAAACATCACTGTGGTGTACATGGACTGCAGCATTTCAGGGAGGCCGTTCACCACCATTTCTCCAAGACACATAAAGGTGGCCAATAAATTCTGGTCTGGGCAGCAAAGGCAACCTCCAGTGAATAAAACTGAGCAGTGACCTCTCCCAGCTGACTTCTTGTGAAGGTATAAACCGCTCGGAAATGCAGCTTGGAGAAAAGAGAAAGAAACAGTGACATTTCACAGCTGTCCTCAGAGAGACCTCGCTCTGTGAGCTGCTCACAGCCGGGATCAGCTCAATGGGTTTCAGTCTCTTGAAACATCAATTTTAGACGGTTTTATTATATTAATAGTGAGAAAGGTGAGGGTTTCTTTTTCATGTCTTTCGGTCTGTTGTTAAAATGTTTAAAATATAAAGCGTAAGCATTAAGTTATTCTCAGGCAGTATTTTTCGAGCAGTAAGACTGTGCCTTTGTCTTGGTCTGTAGATTGTTAAGGCGGAGAGATGGCCTGTTGTAGAGTGATGTGCTGTTCCTGTCGGATGCTGGAGTCTAGAGAGAGTTTCAATGATCCTGATGATTGTGTCTGCAGGAAGTGTCTTTGCAAATCCTATCAAATCACATGGATTGGTGAAGGAGTGATTAAAGGCAGTGAGGAATTGACAGGGGTCAGGGGTGTGAGAGGTGGCAGTCTCAGGATTGCAGGATACTGCAGATACAGTCAGGTAGGTGGGTTACCTCCAGGAAAGCTAGGAGGGGTAGGCAAGTACTGCAGGAATATCCAGTGGTTATCCCCAGCTCAAACAAGTGTACTGTTTTGGAAAATGTAGGGGGTAATAGACTTTCAGGGGAATATAGCACTGACTGCCAAGTTACTGCGACTGAGACTGGCTCTAACATAATGTAAGGTATACCCAGTTCCACGCAAACGATGGTGATAGGGGACACTCTAGTCAAGGGCACAGTCTGCCATTTCTGCAGCTGACAGTGAGACATCAGAATGGGGTGGTGCCTCCCTGATGCTAGGGTCAAGGATGCCTTGGAGAGGGTGCAGAATATTCTCAAAGGGGAGAATAACCAGTGGGAGGACATTGTACATTGGTACCAATGGCATAGGAAGGGGAAAGCATGGGGTCCTGATGAGCAGGGAGAATTGCTAGTTCCACTCGGGAGGCATTAAACCAGTGAGGGAGTTGGGGTAAACCGAAAGAGATAGTGAGAAAAGAGGTATGTCCAAGGCTGGTACTGTTCAGATTAGACTGTCAAGGCAGGCAAGAGCAAGCCACAGAATAAAGTGGGACGGACCAGTTACACTGCATTTATTTCAGTGCAAGAGGCCTGACAGGTCAGGCAGATGGGCTCAGGGAATGATTTTGAACATGGCACTGGGATATTATAGCAATTACAGAGGCATCACTCAGGGATGGATAGGACTAGCAGCTTAATATTCCAGGGTGTAGATGCGATAGAAAGGGGGCAACAGTACAGGGGGAGTGGCGTCTTTGATTAGGGATAACATTACAGCTGGGCTTCGGGAGGATATTCCTGGGAGTACATCCAGGCAAGTTATTTGGGTGGTACTGAGAAATAAGAAAGGGATGACCATCTTACTGGGATTGTATTATAGACTCTGTCCCAATAGTCAGCGGGGAATTGAGACACAATTTTACCAGGAGACCTCAGTTATCTGTAAGAATAATATGGATGCAATGATTAGGGGTTTTAACTTTACCAACATAGCCTCGGAGTGCTGTAGTGTTAAGGGTTTGGATGGAAAGGTATTTGTTCAGTGTGTACGAGAACGTTTCAGATTCAGTTTGTAGGATGTACCTACTAGAGAAGGAACAAAACCTGACCTGTTTTCTTTATTCATTCACAGGATGAGGCTGTCACTGGCTCGGCCAGCATTTATTGCTTTGTTTAACCAGAGGGAAGTTAAGAATCAACCACGTTGCTATAGGTCTGGAGTCACATGCAGACCAGACCAGGTAAGGATGGCATTTTCCTTCCCCTAAGGTCATGAGTGAACCAGATGGGATTTCCCAACAATTGACAATGGATTCATTGTCGTCACAAAATTAATTTTTCCAGATATTTATTGAATTCACGTTCCAAAATCTGCTGTGATGGGATTCAAACCCAGGTCCCCAGAACATTATCTGGGTCTCTGGATTAATTGTCTAGCGATAATTTCACTCCGTCATCGCTGCCTCTTAGGAAATGAGGCAGGGTGAGTGACCGAGGTATCAGTGGGGCAGCACATCATCACCAAAGATCCCACAGTATTGTGGCTTAGTGGTTAGCGCTGCTTCCTCAGCACCAGGGACCTGGGTTTGATTCCAGCCTCTGGCGACTCTGTGTTGGAGTTGGCACGTTCTCCCCAGTGTCTGTGAGGGTTTCCTTCGGGTGTTCCAGTTTGCTCCCACAGTCCAAAGATGTGTAGGTTAGTTGGATGAACCATGTTAAATTTCCCATAGTGTCCAGATGCAGTAGATGCGGTTTTGGGATGTGTGGAGAAATCTCTGCCTGATGTGAAAAGATCCTTTTCGTGTCTTGGACAGAGGTCAGAACGAGGTGTGGCCGCATGTTTTACATATCCCGTGGCGGCAAGGGAGGGTCAATGGTGTGGAGCATGGGTTGGTGGGAGGGGGTGGGCCTAACAAGGGTGTTGCCGAGGGAATGGTCTCCGTGCAACGCAGATAGGGGTGGAGAGGGAAATATGTCTGTGGTGGTGGGATCCGACTTTAGGTAGCAGAAATAACAGAGGTTAATGCACTGTATCTGGAGATTAGTGGGGTGGAAGGTGAAGACTGCAAGGTTATAATCTTATTGTGGTTGAAGTGGTGGGATAAAGGTGGAGGTGCAGGAAGTGGAGAGTATGCATTGGAGGACATTGTTGATCAAGTGAGAGGGAAATTGTGGTCCTTGAAGTAGGAGGCCTTTCTGGGATGTCCTGGGGTGGAATTGCTCCTCCTGGGAGCAGATATTGCAGAGGCAGAGGAATTGGGAGCACAGGATCACACTTTTATACTTGAGGGAAATCAGGAGAGCAAAAAGAAGACATGAAATAGCTTCAGGCAATGGTTTAAGTAGAATCCAAAGAGATTAAACAAATATATCACAGACAAAAGTTTAACTGGACCAGAGAATAGGACCCCTTAAAGATCAACAAGGCTGTCTATGAAACCACAGGGAATGGGAAAGATATGCAAATATTTCATATCATTTTTTACTGGAGAAGGATATAGAAACTCGAGAGTTTGGAGAAATAAACAGAGATACCTTGAAAAGTGTCCCTGTTACAGAGGAGGTAGTACTGGATGTCTTAAATGGCATCAAGGTTGATAATGTCCAGGGACCTGATCAGGTGTATCCCAGAACTTTCTGGAAATCTAGAAGTGATTGTTGGGCCTCTCCTGAGGTATTTGTATCGTTGGTAGCGACAGGTGAGGTGCCATTATTTTAAAAAGGTGGTAAGGAGAGGCCATGGAACAAGAGAACAGTGAGCCTGAAGTCAGTGGCAGGCAACTTGTTGGAAGGATTTCTGAGGGACAAGATATCCATCTATTAGGAAAGGTAAGGAATGATTAGGGAGAGTCAATGTGGCTTTGTACATGCACAATTGTGTCTCACTAGCTTAACTGAATGTTTTGAAGTGACAAAGAAAATTGATGAAGCCAGGCGGTGAATGTTGTTTATGTGGACATTCAACAAGGTTCCACAAAGCAGACTGGTTCGCAGGGTTAGATAACATGGAATGCAGGGAGAGCAAGCCATTTGGATACAAAACTGACTTGAAGGTAGGATACAGAGGGTGGTGATGGAGGGTTGCTTTGCGGACTGGAGGCCTGTGAGCAGCAGTGTGTTGCAAGGATCGATATTGGGTCCTTAAATAATTGACTTGGATGTGAATGTGTAAGGTATGGTCAGTAGGTTTACAGAAGGCACCAAAATTGGAGGTGTAGTGGGCAGTGAAGAAGGTTAGTTCAGAATTCAACAGGATCTTGATCAGATGGGTCAATGGCGCAAGGAATGGCAGATGGAGTTCAATTTAGACAAATGTGAGCTGTTGGATTTCGGAAAGGCAAGTCAGGGCAGGACCTGTACACTTAATGGTAAAGTCCTGGGGAGTGTTGCTGAACAAAGAGACCTTGGAGTCCAGGTTCATAGTTCCTTGAAAGTCGAGTCACAGGTAGGCGGGGTAGTGAATGCAGTGTTTGGTACACTCCCCGTTATTGGTCAATGCATTGAATGCAGCTGTTGTGACGTCATATTGTGGTTGTACAGGACATTAATTAATGCTCTTCTGGGATTCTGTTTTCAGTTCCAATCTCCCTGTTCTCGGAATGATGTTGTGAAACTTCAAAGGTTTCAGAAAAGGTTTGCAAGGACTTTGCCAGGGTTGGACGGGTTGAGCTATTGGAAAATGCTGAATAGGCTGGGACTATTTTTCCTGGAGAGTTAGAGATTGAGAGGTGACCTTATAAATGTTTATAAAATCATGATGGACCTGGATAAGGTGAGCAGTCAGGGACTTTTTCCCGGGTTCTGTGGGTTCAGAACTAGAGGACACAGGCTTAAGATGAGAGGGAAAAGATTTAAAAGGGATCATTTTTCTCAATGAACAGAGTTATCAGAATCTGGAACATTCCACCTGAAAAGGTGCTAGGATTTGAGTCCATAAGGAGTTTACAGGTTAACATTATGAAGTGGGTGATTGGGACTAAATCTGACAATTCCTACAAAGAAATGAAGTGCAATTTGGATCAATCTATGCTCCCTCTCAGGCCAAAAAAGACCCTGAGCTCCCGGTTGCCTGCCACTTTAACACACGAGCGTGTTCCCTGGCCAACATCTGTCTCATGCTTAGGTGCAGTGATCCAGTGAAGCTTGTTGCAAGCTGGCAGAACACTCCAGAACATACCAAATGGACCATATTTCAAGGACTGCAATTTCCCCTCTCATGTGGTCAACCCCAATGCCCTCCAGTGTATCTCCTCCACTTCCGACACCACTGCCCTTGAACTCCACCCCTCCAACCCTTAACTCTCACACATTGTTATCACATTGCCTGCCATTACACACTACCCACGATTAACCACTAATTGTCTCCGTTGACAGCTATTCCCCACCTACATCACTCCACGATTGGAGCTGCCAAGGACACAAACCTCTAGAATATCCTCCCTAACCCCCTCTGTCCTCCTTTAAGATTGTTGGGCCTCTCCTGAGATATTTGTATCATTGATAGCGACAGGTGAGGTGCCATTATTTTTAGAAAAGGTGGTAAGGAAAGGCCATGGAACAAGAGAACAGTGAGCCTGAAGTCAGTGGCAGGCAAGGTTGTTGGAAGGGATTCTAAAGGACAGGATATACGTGTATTCGGAAATGATTAGGGAGAGTTAAAGTGGCTTTGTTTGTGCAAAATCGTGTCTCACTAACTTGAGTATTTTTTTTTCTTGAAGAAGTGACAAAGATGATTGATGGCAGCCTGTGAACGTTGTCTCCATGGGAATTGAACAAGGTTCCACAAAGCAGACTGGTTAGCAAGGTTAGATAACATGGAATGCTGGGAGAATGAGCCATTGATATACAAAACTGGCTTGAAGGTAGGAGACAGAGTGGTGATGTAGGGTTGTTTTGTGGACTGGAGGCCTGTGAGCAGCAGTGTGCTGCAGCAATGGATATTGGGGCCTTCAATAAATGACTTGGATGTGAATATATGAGATATGGTCAGAAGGCACCAAAATTGGAGGGGTAGTGGGCAGTGTAGAAAGTTAGTCCAGATGGGCCATTGGAACGAAAAATGGCAGACTGAGTTCAATTTAGATATATGTGAGCTGTTGTATTTTGGAAAGGCAAATCAGGACAGGACTTATGCACTTTATGGTAAAGTCCTGGGGAGTGTTGCTGAACAAAGAGATCTTGGAGTTCAGGTTCATTGTTCCTTGAAAGTAGGTCGCAGGTAGGCAGACTAGTGAAGGTGGTGTATGGTATGCTTATATTTATTAGTCAATGCATTGAATACGGAAGCTGGGAAGTCATATTGTGGCTTCACAGGACATTGATTAAGCCATTTCAGGAATTCTGCTTTCAGTTCGAATATCCCTGTTCTGGGAAGGATGTTATGAAATTTGAAAGGAGTCAGACAAGATTTGCAAAAACATTGCCAGGGTTGAAGGATTTGGGCTACAGGGAGAGAGTGGGACTATTTTCCCTGAAGAGTCAAAGACAGAGGTGACTTTATGGAGATTTATAAATCATGAGGGGCATGGATACGGTGAACAGCCAGGGTCTTTTCCCCCCCAGGTGAGGTGGGTCCAAAACAAGAGCACATGGGCTTAAGTTGAGAGGGCAAAGATTTAAAAGGGATCGAAGGGGCAACGTTTTCAAGCTGAGTGTGGTGTGTGTGTGGAATGAGCTGCCAGATGAAGTAGTGGAGACTGATGCCATTACAACATTTGAAAGGCATCCGTGAATGGGATGGGTTTTGAGGGATAGGGCCCAATAGCTGGCAAATGGGACTCCAGTAGTTTAGGATCCCGAGTCGGCATGAACGAATTGGACTGTTTCTGTGCTGTCCATCTCTATGACACTAATAAATTAAGATGCGTTCCTCTTTTGTGGAGAGCTAGCAGAAGCACAGATAATTGTCCTTGGAGCTGAGACGATTAAGCAGTGATTTGGACCAGGTGCAGATTTGTTTCCAAACAATTAATTTGCAGAGAGAGAGGAATTGTTAGCACGATCACAATTTTTCGTAACTACTTTCAGGTAACTGGCAAATAATGCAGAGTGAAAATGGGAACATTATTTCACTCAGTAAGTTTTGCGCACCTGGAATAGGCTGAACGGCAGCTGGACAGATTCAGCAGGTGTTCTCAAACAGATTTATAATTTTACCTTTTAAGGAAAGACTTAGTGGGCTTTGGGCAAGTGAGAGGGGAGTTGGGACAGATTTGCAGCATCTCCAGAGGGAGAGAGTACAGTCCCAATGGGCTGAATAGCCCCCAGAACCTGTGCTCTGTGATACTGCCCCATTCACTGTGAATGATGAACCTCATCACAGGGCAGAGAGAGAGAGGATCCCACCACTTACCTCACAATGGGGCCCGGCTGATTGATCTCAAACAAGTACACTGTTTCGGAAAGTGTCGGAGGTCGCACTCTCAGGGGCATATCGCACTGACAAGCAAGGTACTGGTACAGAGACTGGCTCCAATGTAATGTGAGGTATATGAGGTTCCTGGTGATCGATGGTGATAGGGGATTCTCTGGTATAGGGCACAGACTGCCGTTTCTGCAGCTGACAGTGAGACATCAGAATGGGTGGTACCTCCCTGGTGCCAGGGACAAGGATGTCTCGGAGAGGGAGCAGAGTATTCTCAAAAGGGAGTATGATCAGTGGGAGCTCATTATACATTCGTACCAATGACATCGGAAGAGGAAAGGATGAGGTTCTGACGAGAGAATATAGCAAATTATCCTGGAGGATAAAAAGTAGGTCTTCGTGGGTAGTAATATCTGGATTACTCTTTGTGCCGCATGCTAGTGAGAGTAGGAACAGCAGGATAGAGCAGATGAATGTGTGGCTAAGGATCTGGTGCAGGGGAGAAGGATTGCCATGTTTGGATCATTGGAATCTCTGCTGGGGTAGAATTGACGTGCATAAGAAGGATGGATTGTACCTGAATTGGAAGGTGTCTAATATCCAGGCAGGGAGATTTGCTAGTGCTACTCAGGAGGCATTAAACCAGTGAGGGAGTGGGGGGTAAACCTAAAGAGATAGTGAGAGAAGAGGTATGTCTGAGGCTGGTACAGTTGAGAAGTTAGACAGTCAAGGCAGGCAAGGGCAAGGCACAGAACGAGGTGGGACAGAGCAGTTTCACTGCATTTATTTCAGTGCAAAAGGCCCGTCAGGGAAGGCAGATGAGCTGAGGATATGGTTTTGAACATGGGACTGGGATATCATGGATATTACAGAAACGTGGCTCAGTGATGGATAGGACTGGCAGCTTAATGTTCTAGGGTGCAATGGGAAGGATAGAAAGGGGGACGAGAGGAGGCAGAATGGCGTTTTGGATTAGAGATACCTTTATGGTTGTGCTCAGGGAGGATATTGGGAGTATTTCCAGTGAAGTTACTTGGATAGAATTGGGAAATAAGAAAGGGATGATCACCTTTTTGTGGTTGTCTGCTTGGGTTTCGTCTGGTTGCTCTGGTTTCCTCCCACAGTCCAAAGATGTGTAGGATGGGTGGGTTATCCAGGCTGAATTGCCCATAGTGTTCAGGGATGTGCTGGCCAGGTGGATTGCTCATTGGAATTGCAACATTATAGGGGTAGGGTAGAAGGCTCTGATGTTCAGTGTGGATGTGATGGGCTGAATGGCCCGCTTCCACGCTGTCTGGATTCTCTGATAATTCTACTAGCTTTAAAATAGTTACAGAAAATAACAGACCAGATCTAATAGGTAGCCTTCTAAATTGGACAATTTCGATGGCACATGGTAAGAACTTGCAAAATTTGTTTGCGGGAGGTTATTTCCAGGGAAAGGGATGGCTGGACAAAAGAGTAACCAGGCAGAGAATAGCAACCCTCAAAAATCAGTAAGGCTGTCTATGGAACCGCAGGCGGTGGGAGAGATTCTGTAAGTATTTCACATCAGTTTTTACTGAAAAATGATATGGAAGCTAGAGAGTTTGGAGAAATAAATAGTGATAATTTGGCAATTGTTCATATTACAGTGGAGGAGGTACTGGATGTCTTAAAAAGCAGAAAGGTGGATAAATCCCAGGAATCTGAGCAGGTGTATCCCAGAACTTTGTGGGAAGCCAGGGAAGTGATTGCTGGGCCCCTCGCTGAGATATTTGTATCATCAATTGCCACAGACAAGGTGCTGGAAGATGGGTGCCATTATTTGAGAAAGTTAAAAATCACACACCAGGTTATAGTCAAACAGGTTTATTTGGAAGTGTGCTTCCAATTAAACCGTTTGGACTATAACCTGGTGTTGTGTGATTTCTAACTTTGTACACCCCAGTCCAACACTGGCATCTCCAAATCATTATTTGAGAAAGGTAGTAAGGAAAAGCCAGGGAACTATAGACCGGTGAGCCTGAAGTCAGTGGCAGGCAAGTTGTTGGAAGGGATTCTCAGGGACAGAATTTACATGTCATTGGAAAGGCAAGAAAAGATTAGGGAGAGTCAGCATGGCTTTGTGCATGGAAGTCATTAACTTGGACTTGAGAAAGACACAAGGTTCCACATAACAGGCTGGTTAGCAAGTTCAACACCATAGAATACAGGCGGAACTAGCTATTTGGATACAAAATTGTTTGGAAGATCAAAGAGTCATAGATGTACAACACAGAAGCAGAGACCCTTCGGTCCAACCAGTACATGCTGACCAGATATCCCAACGCAATGTAGTCCCACTTGCCTGCACCCGGCTCATATCCTTCCTATTCATATACCCATCAAGATGCCTTATAAATGTTGCATTCGTCCAACGTCCACCACTTCCTCTGGCAACTCATTCCATACACGTACCACCCTCTGTGAAAACGTTGCCCCACAAGTCTCTTTAAAGTCTTTCCCCTCTCACCCTAAACCTATGCCCTCTAGTGCTGGGATCCACCACCCCAGGGAAGAGACTTTGTCTATTTATCCTATCCATGCCCCTCATTTTATATACCTCTATAAGCTCACCTCTCAGCTTCCGACGCTCCAGGGAAAATAGCCCCAGTCTATTCAAAATCTATTCAACCCTCAGCTGAGCTCAAATCCTCCAATCCTGGTAACTTTCTTGTAAATCTTTTCTGAACCCTTTCAAGTTTCACAACATCCTTCCGATAGGAAGGAGACCAGATTTGTACGCAATATTCCAATAGTGGCCTCACCAATGCCCTGTACAGCCACAACATGACCTCCCAACTCCTGTACTTAATGTTCTAACCATATGCCGCCTTCACTATCCTATCTACCTGTGGCTACACTTTCAAGGAGCTATGAACCCGCACTCCAAGGTCTCTTTGTTCAGTAACACTCCTCAGGACCTTACCATTAAGTGTATAAGTCCTGCTAAGATTTGATTTCCCCAAATGCCACTCCTCAGCACATTCACTCATCTGATCAAGATCCCGTTGTACTCTGAGGTAATTGTTTTCACTGTCCACTACACCTCCAACTTTGGTGTCATCTCACTAACTATGCCTGCTATGTTCACATCCAAGTCATTCATATAAATGACGAAAAGTAGTGGATCCAGCACTGACCCTTGTGGCACTCCACTGGTCACAGGCCTCCAGTCTGAAAAACAACCCTCCACCACCACCCTCTGTCTTCTGCCTTTGAGCGAGTTCTGGATCCCAATTGGCTAGTTCTCCCTGTATTCCATGAGCTCTAACCTTGCTGAGCAGTCAGTGTCTTGGTGGAGGGTGCTTTTAGGACTGGAAGCCTGTGGTGAGCAAAATGCTGTCAGGCTGGGTGCTGGGTCCACTGCTTTTTGTCATTTATATCAATGATTTCCATGTGAATATAGGAGCTATGGTTAGTAGGTTTACAGTAGACACCAAAATGTGAGGTGCAGTGGACAGAAAAGTTACCCGAGAGTACAATGAGACTCCGATCAAATGGGCTGATGAAGTTTAATTTTGATAAATGTGAGGTTCTGCATTTTGGAAAAGCAAATCAGGGCCGGACTTCTACACTTAATGAGAAGGTCCTGGGCAGTGTTGCTGAACTAAGAGATCTTGGAGTGCAGGTTCATAGTTCCTTGAAAGTGGAATCATAGATAGGCAAGGTAGTGAAGAAGGTGTTTCGTATTCTTGCCTTTATCAGTCAGTACATTGAGTACAGGAGTTGTGACGTCATTTTGCGGCTGTACAGGACATTGATTCAGTCACTTATGGAATTCTGCTTTCAGTCCTGGTCTCCCCACTATCGGAATGATATTGTGAAACTTGAAAGGATTCAGAAAAGATGTGCAAAGATGTTTCCAGGGTTGAGTGATTGAGCTATAGGGAGAGGCTGAATAGACTGAGGCTGTTTTCACTGGAGAATCGGATGCTGAGGGGTGACCATAGAGGTTGATAAAATCGTGAGGGGCATGGATAGGGTAAACAGCCAGGGTCTTATTCCTGTTTAGGTGAGTCCAAAACTAGAAAGCACAGGCGTGAGGGAAAAGATTGAAAAGGGATATTAGGGGCAAAGTTTCAAGCTGAACGTGATACGTGTATGGAATAAGCTGCCAGAGAAAGTGTGGAGGCTGGTATAGTTACAACATTTAAAATGCATCTCATTGGATATGTGATTGGGAAATGTTTAGAAGGTTATGGGCCAAGTGCTGGCATATGGGACGAGATTAATTTAGGATATCTGGTCGGCATGGACAATTTGGACTGAAGGGTCTGTTTCTGTGTTGTACGTCTCTACGACACTAATAAATAAAATTAAGATGGGTTTCTCTTTTATGGAGAGTTAGCAGAAGGTCAGACAATTCTCCTTGGAGCTGAGAAGGATAAGCAGTGATTTCGACCAGGAGTTGATTTGTTTCCAGGATATTTCATTTATAGAGAGACAGAGTGAGAAATTTTTAACGTCACGATTTTTAGTAACTACTTTCAGGTAACTGGCAAATAATGCAGGTTAAAAATGTGAAGATTATTTTACTCACTAAGTTCTGAGCATCTGGAACAGTTTGAAAGACAGCTGAATGCAGATTCAGTAGCTATTGTTAAAACAAATTTGAAATTTAACTTTTCAAGGAAGGATTTGGAAGGCTATGTCCAAATGGGAGGTGAGTTGGAACTGACTGGCACTATCTCCAGAGGGAGAGAGTACAGCCCCAATGGGCTGAATAGCTCCCAGCCCCTGTGCTCTGTGATACTGCCTCATTCACTGTGAATGATGAAGCTTATCACAGGGCAGAGCCATAGAGATGTACAGCATGAAAATACACCCTTTGGTTAAACTGGTCCATGCTGACCAGATATCCCAACCTAATCTAAGTCCCATTTGCCAACACTTGGCACATACACCCTTCCTATTCATATACCCATCCAGATGTCAAATGGTATAATTGTACCAACATCCTCCACTTCCCGACAGAAGATTCCATACACGCACCAACCTCGGTGGGAAAAAAAAATGCCCCTCTGATCCATTTTAAATTCTTCCCCTCTCATCTTAAACCTATGCCCTCTCATTCTGGACTCCCCCACCCCAGGGAAACGACCTTGTCTATTTATCCTACCCATGCCCCTCATGATTTTATAAACCTCTGTGAGGTCACCCCTCAGCCTCTGATGCACCTGGGAGGATCCCACCACTCAGGTCACAATGGGGCCTGGCTGATTGACACAGCTTCAGACCAATAGGAGATTTGGCGTGATCCTCCAGCCAATGGGAATAAATGAGGGGTGTGTCCAGCAGGCCAACACATGACCATCAGCTTTGCAGGCGCAGTGTCACTGTGAGGGAGGACTCAGTGAGTGTGAAGGGAGTGGGAGAGACAGCAGAGACTGGGAGAGAGATGGAGGTGGTGTGGACTGGGAAGGTTGATAAACACTGTTTCAGTCTGCTAGAGCTGAATTAGATACTCCGGGTAAATTGAAAGAACTGTGGATGCTGTAAATCACACATAACAACTGAAAGTACTGGAAAAGCTCAACAGATCTGGCAGCATCTGTGAAGTGAAATCGGTTCGCATTTTGGATTCGGTGACACATCCTCAGGAACTGATGCTACTGAGAAAAAATGTTGTTTTTTATGCAGAAGGTAGGGGTTAAGGAGTAAATGATAGGGGGGGAATAGAGTCCAAAGAGAGAGATAAGAGCAATTGGACAAAAAGAGTGGATAACGATCTGAGGGGGAGGGTGAATAGCTGTTTATGGGGACTGTTAGCCTGGCATTACACACTACCTATGGTTAGCCACTATGTAATAACAAGGCCTGGTGTGTGGGGTAAGGGGCAAAGACACTAGAACATGGGAGAGTTCAGGAGCTAAAATTATTGAATTTGATGTTGAAGCCAGAGGATTGTAGGGTCCCCGACTGGGAGATGAGGTGTTGTTCTTCCAGCCTGTGGTGCTGGAAAAGCACAGCAGGTCAGGCAGCATCCAAGGAGCAGGAGAATTGACATATTGGGCATGTAAGCACTTCATTAGAAATGTGGGAGGTGGGGGAAGAGGGCTGAGAGATAAATAGGGAGGGGTGTTTGGGGTTGGGGAGAAGGGAGCTACGAAGAGACTAGGTAGATGTAGATGGGGTAGTGGTGAGAGGGTGGAATGGATAATTGGGAAGGAAGATGGACAGGTGGGACAGTTCAGGAGGCCAGTGCCGAGTTGGAGGGTTGAATCTGTGATGAGGTGGGGGAGAGGAGATGAGGAAACCTTGATGCCGTGTGGTTGAAAGGTTCCAAGGTGGAAGATGAGGTGTTCTTCCTCCAGGCGTGGGGTGGCTTGGATTTGGGGGTGGAGGACACCCAGGACTTGCATGTCCTTGGCAGCGTGGTGGCGGAGGGGATGTAGCTGAAGTGGTCGGCCACAGGGCGGTGGGGTTGGTTGGTGCATGTGTCCCAGAAATATTCCCTGAAATATTCCACAAGTTGGCGTCCTGACTCCCCAGTGAAGAGGAGACCACGTTGAGAGCAAAGGACACAATAGTTGAGGTGTTTGGGTAGGCAGGGAATTCTCTGCTGAATGTGGGAGGATCCTTTGGTGCCTTGGATGGAGATGAGGGGGAGGCGTGGGCACAGGTTTTACACGTCTTGCAGTGGCAAGCGAAGGTGCTGGGAGTGGAGGATGGGTTGGTGGGGAGCGTGGATCTAACGAGGAAGTCACAGAGGGAATGGTCTCTGTGGAATGCTGAAAGGGGAGGGGAGGGAAATATATCTCTGGTGGGGTCTGATTGTAGGTGATGGAAATGGCAGAGGATGATGTGTTGTATCTGGGTGGAAGGTGAGGAGTGGGGGGATCCCATCCTTGTTGGGGTTGGAAGGGTGGGGTTCAAGGGCAGTGGTGTGGGAAGGGGAGGAGATACACTGGAGGGCATTGTTGACCACATGGGAGGGGAAATTGCAGTCCTTGAAATAGGAGACCATTTGGTATGTTCTGGAGTGTTCTGCCAGCTTGTATCAAGCTTCACTGGAACACCGCAGTAAGTATGAGACAGAGATGTTAGACAGGGAACAGTCTTGTGTGTTAAAGTGACAGGCAACTTGAAGCTCCGGGACCTTTTTGCAGCCACAATGTAACTCATCAGTCACCATTTCCACCACCGCCACTCAGATGCTACCAGGTTCCTGTCTCCTCCACTAACAGCTTTCCACCCTCCCACCAGATCGTTATTCACTCCTTTGTCTTTACAAATGTCCCTGTCTCTCTTTGCATTCTGTCCCCACCTATTATTTCCTCTTTAACCCCCATCTCCTGTAATCCAAAGATGTGCAGGTTCAGTGAATTGGCCCAGCTAAATTTCCCGTAGTGTTCAGGGATGTGCATTAGTCCGGGGAAATAGAGAGTAATAGGGAGGGGAGTGGGTCTGGGTGGGATGAACTTGGGAGGGTGGGTGTGTAATTGTTGGGCCGAAGAGCCCGTTTCCACGCAGTAGGGATTCTACTTTTCCCAGCTGTTTTCGGTTCTGATGAAGGGTCACAGAACCCGTGATGACCCTTGGTGTTTGCAGGAGGCGGAAAGGGGAGAGTGGCAGCAGAAACCGGATGAGATGTATCAGTGTAGTCTGGGAGGGTTTAGTTACACTCTGTGCAGGTCGTTAATCTGAATTAGAAAATCTTGGTCCCACATTTGCAGCAAAGGGGACAACAGCTGTGGGCCTCAGGCAGTGAGAGGTCCTGGGTTATGGCCGCCATCTATATTTGGGGTAAGGTACAGCAAGGCGCATGCACATGTCCTCTTTTTTTTGGGGGGGGGAGCGGTGTGATTTCAAGAGGAATGTTTACACATCAAGCACATACCAAGAGAAGTGTTCGCCTTCACTATTCACCTTGCACTGAATGTGAGCTTTGTTTTGCGAATTCAATTTATAGGATATTAATTGAGAATAATTGAGACTGGGATCTCAAAAACAAGTTTCCACAGTCCACAGAGTCATCACGATCTGAATATCATTGGCATTGAACTGTGGAACGAGAAAGGTTTGTTCAGTCTGGGAAAATATCTCCAATAGTTTTGTCAAGCAAAAAGCAGAAGGATGTTCAAGTTCATGGTCAGATCATCCTTTGGGTATGTGTTCAATTCTTGGCCCTGCAGCTGTGGAAGGAGATATTGGCCTGAGAGAGAGCACAGATTTATCCAAATGCCAGATATAGTCCCAGTCACCGACTTCATGATGTTAACCTGTAAACTCCCGACTTCCAATTCCCTGCAAGCTTCTCATTGAATTTCCTTGTGGACTCAAATTCCAGCACCATTTCAGGTGGAACATTCCAGATTCTGACAACTGTCTGTTCATCCAGAAACTGCTGAAGTCCATGTTGACTCTGGGGTTACAAAGGGATGAACTGAAAGATGAGAAGCTGTTCCTGATCTCCCATTGAGATGCATTAGAACAGTACAGGAGGCTGAGGGCAATGTCGGTGTGAGCAGACATTGAAAATTACAAGGCTGTACTGAGAGTATTGCTTGGCTCAATGAGAGTGTTTTGGAGTTGGGTGTAAACAGAGTGAGGTGAGACTGGGAGAAGATGAAGCTGAAACTCAGGTTCAGTTCAAGCCATTCAGTAATTCACGTGGTCCCAATGGGAACAGCCAATTTCTCAGTGATACCTGCGGAGTATTTAAGTTTTTAAAGTATGACATATCTGCTGAAGTGAAGATTTTTTTAGTATAATGTACATGTTTGAAGTAAAGGAAGGTTGCTCACTCATTTAAATTTTCTTAATGGGAGTGACGAGATGAATGTAGAGAGATGTTGTGATAGGGCACCTCAGACCCGTGGTGTGGTCCTCTTGTACAGTGTGGGAAATAAGGGACGCTTCCAGTGTGCCTGACGGCTGCAAGTGTGTCCATCTGTAGTCACTGGGAAACTGCTTTTCAGACCTGGAGCTGTGAGTGGACTCACTGTGGAGCGTCTGAGAATGTTATGGACAGCATGTTTAGTGAGTTAGTCACACTGCAGGTGAGGGCTACACAAGGAGAAAGGGAATGGGTGACCATCAGATCAAGTAAAAGGCTCAGGAAGGGAGTGCAGGAGTCCCCACTGGTCATCCCTTCTCATACAGATACTGTATCCCGCTTGGGATTCTGTAAGGGCGGGAATGGGTGGGGTGGCTTCTCGGGAAACCAGCAGCAGCTAGGGTCATGCCACCACAGAGAGCTCCGCTGCAAAGAGCGGGAGGAAAGAGAGGAAACACGGCTATAGTGACAGGGGTTCAATGCTCAGGGTTAGGGCGGGCACTGCTGTGACCACAGACATGAATCCAGGATGGTATATTACCTGCATAAAGCTAGGATCCGCGATATCATGGAGCGGCTGCAGGACTTTCTGGAGCTGGAGTTAAACAGCCCGTGGTGGTGGAACACACAGATACCAACGACATCGCTAAACAGAGGGATGAGGGCCTGAAAGCTAGATATAGGGAGAGCAGAGATGCATTAAAATGTAGCTCCTGAAATGTAATAAGGTCAGACTTACTCCCAGTGCCATGTGCTCGTGAGAGCAGGAATAAGAGGGTAGGTCAGCTGGATGTGTGGCTGGGGAAATGGTGTACCAGAGAAAGGTTTAGATTCTTCAGGCACTGGGACTGTTTCTGGGTGGGTCCTATACCAGCCTGACCGGTTACCCCTGGGCAGAGCTGAGACAAATCTGGTGGGGGCTTTTGCAGTTCCATTGGTGAGGTTTTAACTAGTCTGGCAGGGGGTTGGGAACTAAAGTGTCGGCTTAGATGGGTCAGATTCAGGTCAGGGAATGGGAGGTAGAATATTAGTGATGTAGTCAGCAGCTCAGAAAGCCAAAGAAAAGGAGGATTAAATGAGGATTGAGTCCCTCTTCAGCCATCAGTCCTGCCATCTCAGAAATGTGAGTCAACAAAATATGGAGCTGTATACATGTCTATGACTTTGTGCTTCAGCAAAATGGTGGAAATCTGCAATAAGAACATAAATTGCTGGACATCCTCAGCAATGATGACAGATGCAGGAAACATTGCAGCCTTGCAGAAGTGTTTAGATGATCACACCAAGGAATTACACCGAGTGCCAGAACGTGGGACTAGAATAAATAGGCGTTTGATGACCAGCATGGATACGATGGGGCTGGAAAGTTGATGTTTCGGATCAGGACTATTCATCCGGTCTGACAAACTGTCCTGACCCAAAACACCAACTTTCCTGCCCCTCTGATGCTGCCTGACCTGCTGCACTTCCCCAGATCCACATTGTATAAACTCTGACTTCCAGCATCTGCAGCCCTTAACTATCTCCACATCCCAGGACTCAGGCTGGTGCCCCTCCTTTACTCTCTCTCAGTAACCAGGAGAGCCTTCCTTGGGAAAGGGGAACAAAGGTACACGCAGTACTCCAGGTGTGGTGTCGCCAAGGCCCTTCCAGAAAGGCATCCCTGCTCCGGTACTCGAATCCTCTCACTAGGAAGGTCACACATCATTTACATTCTCCACTGCTTCCCACTCCTGCCTGCTTCCGAAAAGAGGGAATCTCAGAGAAACACGGAATAAAATGGGGTCAGAGTCTCTGGTATAAAACTGTTGAACACAATGCCCCCATCTTCTCCATATTGGTCATCAAGCACACGTGCCTGGTGTAATCATCTAAACACTTCTTCCAGGTTGCAATGTTTCCTGCATCTGTCACCATTTCAGATGCTGCCAGACCTGCTGAGGATCTCCAGCACTCTTTGTTTTCTCTGTTGTAGAGTACTGAAAGGGGGGATTTGCAGTTGAGAAATTCACATTGAACTTCATGTTCAATTTTGATAGTTACTGGATCTGTGCCGATCTGGATATCATTGGCCTTTTCATCTGGAACGAAAGGTGTGCATTCTGCCCGTGAACGAATATTTCAAATGTCAGTGTGGCTGGAAAAAGTACTGAGACAGCAAAGTCCATGTTAGCGTGATGACTGTAGAGAGAGATTTCATTTGGTTTTTGAAAGTCTAAAAAATCGTGGCCCATTTCCCAGGAACAGTTAAGCCACAGATTGGTTTTGTATGAGGACAATTAACCATGAAACCAGAAAGACAAAAGGATTCCTGCATCATGGAAAAAGCTTTGAAAATGGGATTGTTGTAATGGAGTGAATTATCGATCATGGATTGTAATCCATTGGCGTTATCACGTCGGTTCCAGCGCCGTGGGGAAACACGGGAAATGTGATGGATGCAGTGTAGGTTTCAGTTATTAAACTGGAAAGGTGCAGAAGAAATTTACAAGAATAATGCCAGGTCTCAGGGGTCTGAGTTACAGGGAGAGGTTGGACAAGCGAGGACTTTTTTGTTTAGAGCAGAGGAAACCGAGGGGGAATATATTAAAGAAGTGTATAAGACCATGAGAGGCATGGGTAAGGTGAATGCACTCAGTCTTTTTCCCAGGGAACTAAGGACTGGAGGGCATCAGTTTAAGGTTAGAGGAGAAAGACTAAAAGGGAAGCTGAGGGGCAACTGTTCTACATAGAGGGTGGTATGTATATGGAATGAGCTGCCAGTGGAAGTGGTTGAGGCGGGTCTGTTAACAACATCTAAAGGGCATTTGGACAAATACATGGATAGGAAAGTTTCAGAAGCAGATGAGCCAAGTGCAGGGAAATGGGGTTAGCATGGATGGACATTCTGATCGGCTTGGGCCAAAGGGCCTGTCTCTGCTGTAGGATTCTATGACTAAGTGCATTTGCTATTTCTCCCCCTAACTCTCTTGGTATCTTGGGATGTATTCTATCAGGGCAAAGTGACTTGTCTACCTTTAGCTCCATTAGCTTGCCCAGCTCTAACTCTTTCATGATAACGGTTATTTATAGGTCCTCACCTTCCTCAGTCTCCTTATCAATTCCTGGCATGGTCTTCGTATCCTCCACTGTGAAGTCTGACTGCTGTGTACTCATATTCCTGAACCCTGCTGGGTAGGAATAACTGGGCACAGAACTCTGAGAGGTCTTCTTTTTGAGTCTTTATTGATGAGACATGGTAGTTACGTGCAAAATGCCTTCAGACAGCATCAGGTAACTCCCCGCCTGTCCGGTGTACGCCTCCCATTTTTCTACCTTTGTGGTTTGTGACTTTGAATAGAGACTATCTCTCAGGATTATCTCCATGGCAACAGCAGTTAAAAAGTCTAGTTCAGTTCAGCACTTTGTGGTTAAACCACACACCCCTCCCCCCACGCCCCTTTGGCTCCCTCAAGTGCCTGACAGGCGCTTAAGTTTCAGTGGGGCTGTCTATCAGGATTCTGATGTGGAGGAGCCGGGGTTGGGGTGGGATGGACAAAGTTAAAAACCACACAACACCAGGTTATAGTCCAACAGGTTTATTTGGAAATACAAGTTTTTGGAGTGTGCTGTGATTTGTAACTTGATCATGATTGTCCCTATGGTAACAGTTAAGTGCTTCAACAATTACAGAGGCCATATGTTCCCCACACAATAGGTTCCCCTCTAGCAGTGTAAACTGCTATTCTGGCCCTGGAGATAGCTACTCATTACATTTTATCCCGAATCCCATCAAGCTTTCTGTTAATCTTTGAAGTTTTTCTAATCTCCTGGTTTCTCCTTGGTCTTTACCAATTTGTATGCCTTCAATTTCAATTTGACAGACTCCATTATTTCCTTAGCCACCCATGGCAGATTACTCCTTTTCCGACAGTCCTTCCTTTTCACTGATATATGTTTTTACTCAGCACTTTGAAAAATTGCTTTGATATTCCTCCACTGTCGGTCAACTGTCCCACTGTAAAGTCTTTGCTTCCAGTCTATATTAGCCAACTCCTGCCTCATCCCATTGTCGTCTCCTTTGTTTAAGCACAGGATCTTGGGATTGGATTTAATCTTCCCGCTTTCCATTTGTGTTCTAAATTCAACCAGACTTCTCAAGTCTTTTATCAGATTGCGTGGGGAGGCGGTGTTTTGGGTTTCATTGTCAAAGACCTTGGCTTTGTAGTACAGTATAGGATAGACTATTCTGGACGCTGTGAATGTCCTACACAGTCTAACACCATAAATCACTGTCTCCCCTCAGTTTAAAATTGCAAAATGATTATCTCCTACTCGCTTCCTCACTATCTAAGTTTGGAACGCTAATCCACCTGAGTATCCTGCATTTTCTGAAGGTGGTGAGTTTTGGGTTCAGCTTTCCAGTTATTACTGTAAGAAGATAAGCACTGGGTACAGGAGAGTCAATGCAGCCCTTCGAACCAGCTCCACCATTTAATACGATGATGATTGAGCTCACCTCGGTCTCAGCTGGATTTTCCCACCTGCTCTCTCTCACCCTTCAACTCATTGCAAATTCAACATCTGTATCTCTTCATTAAGTTTGCTCATTGTCCTGGCATCCACTGCATTTTGAATAGGGAATTCCACAGATTCAGAACACATTGAGATAGGTACATTCTTCTTCATGAGAATAGAATAGAGTCCCTATAGTGCAGAAACAGGGTGTTCATCCATCGAGTCCACACCAACCCTATAGTGAGCATCCCATTTAGACCCATCCATTCCCTGTAACCTTGCATTTCCTGTTGTTAATTGTCTAACTGGCACATGCGTGGACAATTTAGCATGGCCAATCCATCAAACCTGCACATCTTTGGACTGTGGAAAGAAACCGGAGCACCCAGAGGAAACCCACGTAGACAGAGGGAGAATGTGTAAACTCCACACAGTCGCCTAAGACTGGAATCAAACCCGGCTCTCTGACGCTCTGAGGCAGCAGTGCTAGCCACTGAGCCATCTCTCTTAAAATTTGCTGCCCCTTATTAACCTCCCCACCCCGTAATTGGCTGAATGTATATTCCTTACGTCAGAACTCGGGTTGTCTAAGCAGATGTCTCAGTAAAACCCAGTGACAGCCCACATGTCCTGTGTGTCTGAATGGGGATCCAACACCCTCCAGCCCACAATTTTCATTCACTTTCCAGAGGCTTCATGGGGACAACAACTCCCACAATCCCTGAGGCAGGGACCACACATGTGTAGGGAAACCCGGCACTGTACATGTACGGAATGTGGGCGTGTTTTGGAGCATTTGTTTTGGGTAACTAGCGGAAAGCATTTCACACTGACTGGCTGGAGAAGGGACGCATCTACTTATAGTATTGATCGGTTGGGGGGGGAGGAGGGGTCAATGTGCCATCACACCCACGTGGAACCAAGTTCCATCCCCAACTTGTTGTAATGCTGGGAATCGACCAATGGGAAACGAGGAAGGATCTGACCCATTCTCCCAGAGTGAAGGTTCCTCTTCTGTCCAGGGTCTGCCACCTCCCTGTCTGTTTCCTTTTGTTTCATTCTGCTGTTACATTATTGACTTGCAGTAACTGAAGGGAAAGGAAGTGAACCCAAAAAGGGTGCAGCGTCTAACCAGGGATGGGAAGTGGTGGCATGGATCTGTTTATCAGCAACTCCATGAGAAGGGAGTTGCTGATAAACAGAAGGAGGGTGCATTTTAGGGGGTAGTGGAGTCAGAATGGTGGGAGATAGTAAGTGGGCAGAGGGTTACAGTATTGGGCGAAGAAAGTGGAAAAAGATATTCCAGAGAAACTAGAATTGTCTGTTCTGAATTTCTAATCTGTACATATTCATTTATACAGGGTGCTAGATGGTGAGGATTTGCAGACTGAAATCTCAAAATTATGTGCAGATCATGATTAAGTTAACCAGCGTTTGAAGAACCAAAGATAGAGACTCACTCGGCCAAAATCCTGAACACTGTCCCTCCCAGCATTGTTGGTCTCTGCACCAAATGGACTGTGAATGGTTCAAGACAGCAGCTCACTACCATCTTCTAAAGGGTAGCTAGAGATAGGGTATAAATGCTGGCTGAGCCAGTGATGCCCATATCCTGGAAATGGGTTCTCTCTCTAGTTGCTGAACCCCAGTTGATGTTCCTGCAGGATGATGAGGGACGCTGAATACATCCTCCAGGAGGCAGCACCATCACATAGCCCCTGTCTACACCCACAGAGTAACACGTCACTGAAACAAAAGGTGGTGAAGCCAAAGGAGGACTTCAATGAATTTACCTCGAAGAACTATATCTAAGGGGATTGGGACACAGCAGGAACAGGTGATGGATGGTCAGCTGGTTCCCATTGGTTGGTGGAGCAGGATTGAAAAGCCGAATAGCTGCTTCTTGCTATCTCCCAGGTATGTATATAGCCATGGAGCCCGAGTAGGAAGAAGTAGGCAGGGCAGGGATTCTCCTGGAGATTGCACCTCCACATCAGTTTTCAGTGAGGGAAGGTTTGATGGATTTTATTTAATATTTGTCTTTTACATTAAAAAAAAATAAATTTGCAAACCTTGTGTTCAAGTTTATCCCAGAATAAAAGTAAAAGAATCGAAACGATCTGAATATAACAGTTTTTAAAATTTCAAATGCCCTGTAAAACAAAATCCTGTCTATTCCCGGACACCATCACTTCCCAGTTGCTCAAACTCCAGGGAAATATTCCCTCCCTGTCTGAACCTTTGATTTGATTTAACTGCTTTTCAGTTCTCATTCTGTGAGCTGTGAAGCGTTCTTTTTCCCCCCATTCCTCTGACCCAGAAATGTTATCTCACACAGCTGTGCAACCTTCCCACTATCAACATCATCATTTCGCCATTTTCCTTTTTGTTACCAGCAGTAAGTCACCCGTGTAACCAATTGAATATTTCCAAACAAGACCCCTTACAGGCAAAGCAAACCATTACAAGTGACAAAGTGAGAAGGGACTAAATCAAGGTAGAGTTGTAGGGAGGGGGCAGCGACAGAGATAAAGCACGTATCCTGTGCGGTGCCCACCTCTGTCTAAAGGCATTGAGAGCATTGATACACACCACATGCTCCTTCTCCAGGGACACCCTGCTGTGTAGCGTTTATCCTCAATCATAGAATAAAATCCCTACAGTGTGGAAGGAGAGCATTGGCCCATCAAATCCCACCGACCATCTGAAGAACATCCCACCCACTGCACTCCATCCCTGTAACACTGCATTTCGCATGGCTGATCCACCTAGTCTGCACATTCCTGGACACCATGGGCAATGTAGCACAACTGATCCACATAACCTGCACATCTTTTGACTGTGGGAGGAAACCAGAGGACCCACACTATCGTGGGGAGAATGTGGAAACTCCACACAGGCCGTTGACCAAGGCTGGCCTCTGACCTTGTACCTGGTGCTTTGAAGCAGAGGTGCTTCAATCCCAATATAAATCAAACTAGATGATCCCTGCTCATTGTCACATTGCTGTTTGTGTAGCCTTGTGCTCAGAGAGACATCCTGAGGTTCAGAAAGTGGCTATATAAATTCAGTCAACT